>NC_056731.1:1005647971-1005732971 GCF_019279795.1 Protopterus annectens
GTCCAGTACTAAGTCTGCATCAACATTTATTTATTTATACAGGATGAAGTATGGGGACTACTAGGCCTCCAGAAGCACTGAAAGTATGGATACTTTGTGATGCATTTTATGCTTTATTGTTGAAAGATGGCTTATTAATTATTTTTCTCTCTCTGCTTTTGAGAGGAATTAATGTATATTCCTGGCAGTATTTTGTATATCCACAGATAAAGATCAGTATATTTTTATTCTTTACATACACACACACACACACACACACACACACACACACACACACACACACACACACACACACACACGAGCACACGCTCACGCACACACACACACACACACACACACACACACACACACACACACACACACACACACACACACACACACACTGACTCTGCATCTTGTAATATACCTGGCTTTCATGGACAGAGTCAGTATCTGTGTGAAAAATCATTGAGATGGCAATGCAGTCTATCTAAAAATGCTCAATCCCACACACACAAACACACACACACATACACAGTGCCCACTTACCTACTGACAAATTACATAAAGGTTAATCCACCTACCACATGTCATTGGGGTGTCAGTGGAAACTAAAGCACTAGAATAAATGCACAAAGGGAAAGAAAGAGAGGGAGAGAAGAGCGAGAGAAGGAGAGCATACAGACTCCACATAGAAAGAAGCCTGATCCAGGAATATGCCAGAGCCAAGTCATGTAAGATGAAACTGCTATGCACTACATCACTAGCAAAATATCCACTCTAAATGTGCAGTGCTGAGGTCTCTGATGTAAATTAAAAGAAATGATTGCCAAATTGTTAGTCTTAAATATACAACCCCCCCCCCCCACACACACACACACACACACACACATATACCCAGTCATAAGCTGTAGAACAGTACAATGATTTCAGTGAAAACAATACACTGCAGGACACTACTTCTGCCACAACTGATCAGTAATTGTTGTTTAGCAGTGATCAATCTACAAGAAAGGTAAGTCACCTGTATCTAAAAATGACATCTGTACCCACCATTTACTGACTATGTACATCTCAGACATCTGATTATGGAAAAATGAAGAAAAAAAGCTAATAAAAGTCAAAACAATATACTTAAAGTTTGTTTCACTCATATGTACAGTAATTACAGAAGTAGTTTATCTTCCTTCCACACCTTTCAACCTCTTAGCACAAAAAATCGGGACAAAGCTTAACAGAATGGGGAGACAGAGGCTGAAGAATAGGGACAGATTTTAAATATTGCCCTTATAAAGATAGAAAGGTGCTAGAATAACAGGCATGTCTTAGCATGCATTTTTCTGAAGGATATGAAGTCTGAAACACAAATATATTATTATTATTATTATTATTATTATTAAGTGACTTCAATCCTCAGAACATCCCAGTGATTTGTGAGAAAATCACAAATTTTATAAGGAGCAGATCAAAAATATGAGGTAAAAATCTGGACATTCTTCAAAAATCTGTACAGTTGAGAGGTATGCTTCCTTCACACAAATGCACACTAATCTTGAAAAGCCAGATAACTGACCTTACTCATTTGTGCTAACCAAAATCCTGCTGCTACCCATAAACTCATAAACTCAACCATACACATAATCTTACCAAAAACTGTTTCTCTGACAGTACTTCTACTCAAGACACTCAGACACACACTTCACATGCACCAGCGCACAAAGAAATCCCTGAAACTATTAGCTTTTCTACCCCTTATTATAATCTTAACCTGCAAACACTCACTTACACCCTATCACAACTAAAACAGACACTTTTTGTATATCCAAAACATTCAGCTTTAAAAAAACACTCACCTTGAAAACTGCATTTAAATTGCATGAAAACTAAACATCTGTACTCCGACCTAAAAATGGAAGAAAAGAGGGGATATCTATTGATCTATCTATCAGTCTATCTGTCTAGTTGTGTGTGTGTGTGTGTGTGTGTGTGTGTGTGTGTGTGTGTGTGTGTATACGTGTCTGTAAAGAAATCTGATTGTGAAAATTCTTACCTATTTTGTACTAAGTTTATACATATTGTTATTTTTATCATTGTTCCTGAAAGTTCACACATTTGTTAATGTACTAACACCTGAACTTAAAGTAAAATCTGAGTAAAAATAAAGTAAATCCATTGCCAGTAAGTCTTCATGAAACTGTAGTATGCCCTTCTCTGAGTAAGAGGAATACTGACATTTGACACTGTCATGGTTTATTCATGTGTTCATTCTGTGATACACACTTATCCAAGCCTGGATTGCAGGTGCATTAAAGCCCCAGGTTCAAGGCACAGAAAGTATTCCTTGTGCAAGGTGCAAACGCATACTGCCAAGCACACATGAGCAACACACACACACACACACACACACACACACACACACACACACACACACACACACACACACACACACACACACACACACACACACACACTAGAAAACTGACCCCTCTACTATTTACTGACAGCTGCTAGAAAAAAAAGAACAGCCATATGATCACTATGGTCATAGTCTGGGAAGAAAACTGCACAACCAAACCAAGAAAACCAAATAAAGTGCAGTGATTGTGGAGAAAATAAACCACTTTAGTAAGCCAATGCGTTTATTTCAGCCACATAAACGGAAAAGAACTAAAACGAATGAAAACATGAACGCCTTTTGAAACTCCGCACATGCATTTTCGTCTATTCATTTGACTTCATCAGATGATTAGTATATCCATCTATTCCATCAGTATTTATATATAACCCTTAATTACTAATCCAATGAGGTTCACTATCAAATATAATTAAATGGACTGCATATATTAGAAAAATGAATATTTTAATGGATATAAAGTTTTTTAACAAAAGTTTTTTAACAAATAAATTATTATATATGTTTAGAAATAATTGTTTTTAGCTATACAAAGTTTTTAACTACATAATATTTGGGATTCAAGATTTTAAGTGGTGTTATAACTGTTCTTTAGTCTCATACAATTTTTTTAATTAATATAGGTAGGAACTTAATAAGATAGTGAACCTCATTGGATTAGTAATTAAGGGTTATATATAAATACTGATGGAATAGATGGATATACTAATCTGATGAAGTCAAATGAATAGACGAAAACGCATGTGTGGAGTTTTAAAAGGCGTTCACGTTTTCATTCGTTTTAGTTCTTTTCCGTTTGTTATGTGGCTGAAATAAACACATTGGCTTACTAAAGTGGTTTATTTTCTCCGCAATCACTGCACTTTATTTAGTTTTCATAGTCTGGGAAGAACCGTTTCTATTGTAGTATGAGCTTATTTTAGAAAACAAAAAAGAGAGATATAGGTGAATCATACAGACCTAACTTCATTCTCTCTGTTTTTCTGTTCTCAAAATCATCACAGAAACAGACAACAGGACAAAATGAAGGAAGCTATACAATGCAGGTTACACAACCAGAGGAGCATAACAATAACATTATAATAAGTATGACCAAGTAGCAATTTATGGCACCCTCTGTCTAACTACACCATATGCACATATATTTTAGTATTCATTATAATAAAACCATTATTAATTGAAATAATTGAAAAACAGAAAACAGTGATGATAATATTTTTATATATCTAGAGGATATGGAAAGGACAGTACTAAAAAAAATGTAAGCTTTGCATCAAAACCACTCAGACAACCAATAGGTCTCCTCAGGCCCACACCACTGTACAGGAAAAGAAAGGGAGAGCAGGCTTCAGTCTCTATCTGTGCATCCTCCTTAGAGATGAACAGGACCCGATGCCCATAGATACAAATCATTCCCATTATGAATTCAAAGTTATAAGCCTGAGCAGCAGACTCAGTTCCTGTGCCAGGAATATACTGTGGAGCATTGAACATGTCCTACCTGCAATAAAGATCAGCAAACCTTCTTCCACGCAATGTTAGTTTAAGATCCACTCTCCATTTCTGAGCTGGATAAATTGGGTATTGCAGAAAATTGAATGGATGAATGAACGGCACCACTAACTCTCAACTGCCTGCTTTCATGCCCCAACAATAGAGAAGAAAATCAAACGCTTATAAAGACCATACGAGTCCAAGCTGAGTTCAAAGTACTTGCTCTTTGAACCAGGAAGAGAAAACATTAAAAACAAAAAGCAAGAGTCAGAATCAATATAAGCTCTTCTATGTGAACAGAAGGCTAGGGGACTGCATACATTAACAGAGCATGGTACGGCATACCTCTAGTACCATACAAAAATAATGGGGTCTCCTAACTCCCCACAACATGCAATACAAACTAGCTGTCACCTTATGGAAATTTTGAATGGAATATAGACATTGAACCTCCCATATAACATCATAGAAACAAACACAATGCACAGTACAATGTCCCATCTACTAATCAATTACCATCTAATAGAGACAGAATATGCCCCTACACTCTGAGTGCACATGTTAAAAACATAACTAAATCAACAAATGAGCACATTACCAAAGATATTGGTCTGCAAAGCAGTGCTGTGCACCTCAGTGCTCCTAAAAGTTAAAATCCTTATGACATTCAACACTTATTCAGTGACTTAGCAGAGGTCGTACAACAACATTACAACAATTACATAAGTACCAAATTAAGTTATCATCAAAGCCATATTAGATGATTCCGTGATTTGAAATGAGACTTCTTCATGTAACTGACTCCTTGAATATGAAGTACTGTTTTAGGACCAAAGACAAAACTTAATTCCCTACAATATTATTACATTAGAGATTGGCTCATACCCAATGCACACCTGACTTATAAACACTGTAAAACTTCCTTATAGCATCCAACACTCACAAAATATCATGATTAGTAACTTAGTAGGGTACACCACACATCTAACAGTAATCAAAGTTTGCTGCACTTATAAACAACAATACCGCAATTACAAAAAACATATGAACCTATTATTACACTCTATCAGGTTCTTGTGTGAATTGCAACAAGACTTCTGGCCCATAATGAACTTCTTTAGTTGGAACTTCAGCACTGAGACCAAAGTCAGATAATTCCCTACAATACTACCCAGAGCCAGGCAATAGTCAAATGGGGCCCTAAGCATGGTAATGGACCAATACTCTTCCCCCACACGCACACATACAATAGCTGATTTCTTGCCTATCTCTCTCAAGTTACCATAGAACAATGACCAAAAGTATCAGAGTGCATACTTTTTTTTTTTTTTTACAATGATCCCAGAGATTTGGAATCAATTTAAAAATGTTATTTCAAATTATACAGCAAAAACACTAAAATCCATTTGTTAAACAAGACAGTATCTCACTGCAAAAAACACTTAGCATGAGTAACAGTGCACTTGTCTTTTCTTATGTTGAATCTCACATTTACTGAAAATGCATTTGGCAACCAATTAAACTACCAGAAACATGCCAGGATTCATAAGTCAAGTAGCATATTGTGAAGCACTATTTAACAGCTATGTGGAGGGTGCAATAATTGAACAAAAAGAAAAATGTGAAATGCATTTGTTAAAAGCTTAAGACAGCCCACTGCATGAAAATGGATGCAAACTTTAAAAGTTGCTAGAATAACAAGCTTTAAGACAACAATCATTTTATTAAAGGATGCAAAGTCTGAAACTCATATGCATGTCATTATTTAACAACTGCAATCGACAACAATTGATAGGAAGCAGCATTTTCAAGGAATAGACCAAAGTGCCTATCACTTGCTTTGCTCAAGAATTCTGCACAAAGACAAAACTAATGGGGGAGGGGGGGGGTAGAGGATAAAGGACCAGCCTTTAAAATTATTTTATCTATTTATCCAGGTAAACCAGCATGTCCCTTTTCAGTTGTTAGCCAGGAAAACTGTTTGAGTTACGTGCTTAAATTCACAACAGACAAATGAGAGTGGAAGGATTCACATCCTGTACTCTTCACTACAGGAAGCAGTTCGTTAACAGCCCAGCACCTTAACTGCTACAAAGCCCAAATTCACTTGAAAAATTAACAGAACAACGTCAATGTGTATTTTCTGAATAATAACTATGAAACTCTAATTACTCGCATTATGGCCAAAATTCACAGTGATTATTAAAAACATAATGAAAGTCTGTCAGTTAGCATAGAGGTTAATCTCTTAATGAACTGCTGTCTGTAGTCAAGGGTAGAAAGATTTCATTTTTCTACCTCCTTTGTGACTCTGATCAAGTCAATTAAACAGACAAGGCTCCTAGGACTTTGCTAAAAAAGGATAGGACATATAATAGAAATCTGTGTATATTTTCTATAAGAGAAGAACTCTGGATCTCTAATGACTTACATTATTGACTTACTATGTAATTCTTAGTGACTTAGCAACTAAAAGTATTATTTGTTCATCCATAGAAGAATACACACACATACACACACACACACACACACACACACACACACACACACACACACACACACACACACGTGCACACACACACACACACACACACACACACACACACACACACACACACACACACACACACACACACACACACACACACACACACACACACACACACACACACACACACACGTGCACACACACACACACACACACACACACACACACACACACACACACACACACACACACACACACATACAAACAACCTCAGTTTGTTATTTGCAATGGAAGGTGCCTTGCTTTTGTAAAAATTGTATACTATTTGAAATCTGATTTCAACTCCATGAAATCTCTCATTGTTTAGGCTCAACCAATGAAAGAGACTGTGGTTATCAAATACAGAACAGCAGAGCAGATATCACTTGCAGAGTTAACAGCCCAATGCCTGTTTGGAGTTTGTATGTTCTCCCTGTGTTTCCATGGGGTTTCTCCCATGTCCGATAAACATGCTGAGTGTTTCCATCTCAAACTCACCAATGAATGGAGCTGTGGGCAACAGCACAGTCTCTACATGGTGCCCTATAGGGGGAGGAGTTGTACAGACCAACCACTTTGGGCATCTACTTTGGTGCGCAGTATCCTCAGGATTGGAGAACATGGCTCACAGACTGCACTCCGTGACAGAGTTAGCCACTTGATGGTGTAAAATATGGCTCTAGATGATTCAGTTATGTTGACTAATGTCTCCAAAAATGGGCATGGGTAGTTACCAGTGATAAGTGGGTTGAAAACCTGGCCTACTCTGACCCATGCCAGAGACCTTTGCTAAAGGTGGGAGGGGTATATGTGCCCCTATTGGCCAGTGTGTACCCCGCCATAAAGCCCAGCAGCCCTGTGTCAATAAGCTACTGGCTGGCCGGTGACTAGTTGCCCAGCCTGGGTTACCTGGGATAGCTCTGCTGAGCTAAAGCTGGACGTAAAACCAACCAACCTGCCAAACGTGAACTGAGAATTGCTATGCTTAATGTAGGTTCACTGACAGGATGCAGCTTGGAAGTGGATGACATAATGATACGGAGGAGGCTGGACATAGTATGTATCCAAGAGACAAGATAGAAGGGCAGTGTAACAAATGGTTAAGGTGTTTGCTTTACAAATGCAAGGTTTGATTCTGAAATGGGAAAATTCGCTAGACTTAAAATGGTCCACAAGGGCAGTTAGTCTGGTACTGACCTATGAACATATGAACCTATGAACTCAGGTGGGAGACAGGCTAGAAATGGTGTAGGAATTGTGGTGAAAGAGAGGCTTCAGAAGGCAGTTAGGGATATCATCAGAATTAATAACAACTTCATGGCAATCAGACTCCAGTGTAATGATAGGGCAGTATATATAATCTCAGCCTATGCCCCACAGCAGGGTTGTGACTGTGAGGAAAAGAGTGCATTGCGACAGCATCTTTCCAGATCTACTAGATAAAGCAGGACAATATGAACTGGTGTTGATAATGGGTGACTTGAATGTACATTTTGGGGCAGATAGAACAGAATATGAGGACTTCCTTGGTCCACATGGGTGGTGCAACAAGAATAAAGACGGAGATGCCATTCTAGACGTCTGTCTGGCAAATGGCTTGATAGTAGCCAACACATGGCTCAGAAAGAGAGACAGTCACAAGATCACATACAACAGTAGCCAACATGCAGCTTAGGTAGAAAGTACTAGGGTAGAATCCATGATTGCAAAGTCATCCCCAGTGAAACAGTCGGCCCACAGCATAAACCACTAGTTGCCACAATCAGCTGCAAGCAGTGGTCAGAGAAGGCTCTAAGGTCAACAAAGACCAGGCTGAAGACCTGGAAGTTGACTGGAGAGAAAGTACACTAGTTCAAGGAATTACTCAGGGCTCTAGCATCCCAGGAAGAGATGGAAATAGGTGGAGTTGAAGAAGAGTGGCAGCACCAACAAAACAGCATGTGTTAGTACTACAGAAAAGATATGTGGCCGAGCCAGGTATGGAAATAAGGTACATAAGGAAAGCTGGTGGTGGAATGCAGAAGTCCAGAAAGTCATCACAAGAAAGAATGAGTGCAGGAAGAAGTGGGAGATAAAAAAGACTGACCAGGCTAGGAAGGACTACTGGTTGGCTAACAAAGAAGCTAAGAAAGAAGTTGCAATAGCTAAGAATAGGGACATTGGAGGTGCTCTACAATTTCTGGAAAGTGACTCAGTAAGGTGCACAAAGTAACTATGTTAGGTTGCAAGGCAATGACAGAAAGACAAAGAAGACAGTTAGACACCCTTCATAAGGGATGCCAGCAACAACCTGCTCACCAGTCCACAGGACATCAAAGCAGAAGGAAGGAGTATTTCCAGCACCTTCTGAATGAAGAAAACCCCACAGAAGCTGTACTGCCCCAGAAACAGCCTACAATGAGAGATGACGAGGAGCCCACCTTAGAAGATGTAAGTTACGGAAGATAAAGTCAGCAGGCTCAGATGAGGTCACAGCAGATATGATAAAGATGTTGGGTGAGATAGAGGAGAAATGGCTCCTGAGGGTACTAATAGCAGTGTGGAGAGAAAGGCATAGCCCAGATGACTGGAGAAAAAGAATACTCATACCAGTGTACAAGAACAAAGGGGACATCCACAACTGTGGGCAGTACAGAGGCATTAAACTCTGACCACATTGCATGAAAGTTCTAGAGAGGATGATTGATAAAAGGATACACAGAGTAGTATAATGTAAGATGGGAGATGAGCAGTTCGGATTCAGATCAGGATGCAGCACAATTGACCTGAAGTTTTCATTGAGACAGATACTTGAGAAGAAGCTAGAGATGAGGAGAGAGTCCAACTGGGCATTCCTAGACTTGGAACAAGCATATGACAAGGTCCCAAGAATGCTGATCTGAGCAGTACTGTCATTGTTTGAAATCCCAGAAACATTGGTAGAATTAGTGCAGGCTATGTGCAAGGACTGAGTGACTTAAGTGCTAACAGTGTTTGGCCTCACAGAGGAGTTCCAGTGTAAGTGGGTGTACACCACGGTTCAGCTCTGAGCCCACTGCTGTTCATACTGGTGATGGACCACATTAGCAAACAGGTTGGAGGGGACAGATCAACAAAGCTGCTGTATGTGGATGATGTGGTAGTGCAATCAGACTCTGATTTAGCTTCAACAAAGGATAGGAGAATGGAATGCAAATCTGAAGGAAAATGGGATGAAACAAAGCCCAGATAAGACTGTGGTAATGGCAGCAAATTGGGGAAATCAGAAAAAGCTGAGAATAGAGATAGAAGGGAAGGTAGTGGAACAGGTAAACAGCTTCAAGTATTTGGGAGGGGTGGTTGAGGAGAAGGGTAGTATGAATGAAGAGGTCAAAGCTAGAATCAGAGGGGCTGCAGCCAACTGGCATAGAGTATCAGGTGTAGTATATGACAGAAGAATGCCAAAGAAGCTGAAATGTAAGGTGTACAAGACAGTGGTGCTACCAGTACTAATATATGATATAGAAACCTGGGCAGTAAAGACAGAACAGTTGAAGAAGCTAGAAGTGATGGAAATAAAGTGCCTGAGAAAGGTGGTAGGATGCACACTGTGGGTTAAATGAAGAAATGAGGACATAAGAACAGAAGCCAAAGTAGCTCAGATTGCAGAAAAGATCAAAGAGAACAGATTATGGTAGTTTGGACACGTGTAGAACAGCAGAAGACAATCTGGTGAGGAAGATTTGGGACAGAGAGGAAGAAGGTAACAGGAAGCGTCCAGCAAATAGGTGGATGGATTGTGTGAAAGAAGATCTGCGACAGTCAGGCATGAGTGTTGAAGAAGGCAGGAGTGTGGCAGTAAATTAAGAGAAGTCTGATGAAACGTTTGTGAACGTGAAAGCGCTTACTTTTGGATCCAGCATTTGTTTTGAATATTAAACTCTTGAAGTGAAAACTGGAGTTTTTTGTTAACATCAGCGTTGGTGAGCTCCTTTTGTGTTTTGTTGTTGAGTAAATTAAGAGAGTTGGCGACAGTTAATACGATACCCTGACCCCATGCAGAAAAAAAGGGAAAAGGGGGGCTGATGATGATGATGAATAAACAGCCAAGCAGAAACAGAACAGCCCAGTGACATTCTGCTTTTTTTTTACATTTTCTGGCTGGACCCAATCATCAATGGGCAGCTTCCTAAGTCACCTTGTGCTGAAGCTGGCGCTAATTACTATCATACTAGGTTTTGTCTTAGTATCCCAGGCACATCAGGCTTACAAACACTGCGAAATCTATAATGCATAACTATCATCTGGAATGAATCAGATATATGACTGAAATTTTATACGACAAGCATGCATATAAATAGGCCATGTATTAGAAGTTTCACTTCCCTGGGGGAAGGGGGGGCTGCATGTTCAAAGGTCAGTGAAGAATTCTGAAGCAGGATACAAAAGGCAGAAATGTATATGACTCTACTTTTGACAAAGGCTGAAAGCAGTAGACCTCAGTAGGTCTTGTAAAATGGCATGATTCTTTTGGTTATTTAAAGAAAGGTATTAATAATGTGAAAGTGTCAGTTTTACCTTTGTAATGATTCCAACTCTAACTGCCCAGGTAACTGTGTGTCCAGGTAATTGAAAAACCTGATGATAATGGATCTTGAAGCTTTACCACAGTTATTACACTTTATAGTGTACAGCGCTCAAAGCATGATGGGGATACCAACACAAATCAAATAAATAGATAAATAAATAGATAAATAAATAAATACTGACACAAGGCAAATAAATAGATATACATTCAGTTAGATAGATAGATAGATAGATAGATAGATAGATAGATAGATAGATAGATAGATAGATAGGTAGATAGATAAATAAAACACAAAAAATGAACGGTGTTTGTTATGTCATCTCCTTGTAGCAATATTAACAAATTCCAAGTATTTTGCATGAATTTCAAGATTTTTCACCTAAATGCTTTTTCAAAACATTTTTATTTCTGCTTTTTTCTTAACTTTTTTTGAAACTGCTGACGCAATACATTCTGTCGTATTTGTGGTAACAAATGAGCTTTACCTACCCTCACCTTTGTACAATCAGCTTTAACATTTACAACTGGTAATTAACTTGATGATTTGCATTTTTTTCTAACAATCTCACTCAAAAGAGAGGAATCATTTTGTGGTATTTTTTTAACACCCTTTATCTCATTCTTGGTTTCCTTTCATCACTTCCAGTATGGCCTACTCTAATATTCAAAGGCCATTAAAGTTCCACCCCTACTTATGCTGGTACGCATTGAGAAGAAAGGTAAAAGATAGCTTCCTATACATCAACATTTCCATCTGATGCAATAAACATCACAATTGTCATAAAAGGTATGACAAAATAGCTAATTGTAAGGTCATAAGAAGTTATTTAATTATTTTAGATGCAAATTTACAGATTGATGATGTTCTGCTGCTAATAACCAAGCATTAGTTAGTGGACATGCATTATTAGTCCATTTGTACAATAATTTGTTTTTAGTAACCTTGATCTTTTCTAGTACCATCTAACCAAACAGCTGAATTACAGGAACAGCCATGTTTCACAAAGAAGGTTTAGGTAGGACTGCATTACTTAGCTTCAACTATAACTTATCCTAAGTGATTCCATATCACAAACCACAATGACCGAATTTGCGTACGTCTTTACTTTCTTAATAAGCTTCTTTTATTGCGGGATACCTGCTATGCACATTAGTCCAAATGTGTGATGAGCAACCTCTTTCTTTTACATTTTCTAAGTTGAATCTAGCAATGTGTACATAGAAAGTGGCTTACAAACGCTGCAATTATCAATGTGATTATAAACAATATTGTAGGATCAGACAAAGCTAATATTAACCATCTTGTCAAAGTCAAAGCTGCACTTTAATAGGAAAGGCTTGGATTTCTTGTAGGGCATAACAGACATTTATGGTAAGAAATGAATAATCTCACTTGGAATGCAAAACAAAACCATTCAATAACATTGCAAACAATTGGTAAATAGGTGTCAGATCCAAAATGCATACGAGAGATCCTTGCTACTTTCTTAAGATTCCATTTCAAAATCTTTAAATAGTGGGCTGATAATTAAAAGTCTAAACCTAATCTTAATTTCAGAGTCCCAAACATTTTTTGATTCACTGCTGAATTTAATGACTAGCAATTCTATCTATGTAACCTGTACTGATAGCTGAGAAAGGATTTATATGAGCAGTATTTTTTGAGGGCTGTGTTTGTGAATTTTGTATAAGCACTGCATGAAGCTGCTTTTTTACATTGTCCCTCAAGCTAAATATAGTCCACATTTCATTTTTTAAATTTTATTTTGCATATTTTATTATAATCACTGTGATGGTCTTGTTGAAATGTTTCTCATACAAAGGCCACTTAAAGCAACTAAAATATATTTTTAATATTTCACCTTGAACTAGGAAATTTTCCTTTTACAAAACATTTAGGAATAAGTGCATTTATAATTATCTATCATTTTTTGACTGGATTAGTCTATTAGAATGGCAGCCTCTTTTCAAGAGATACCCAAAGTGGTATTTATATTACTAGGGGAAAGTTAGCTAGGGCATTGGGAAACTTCCACTTCTACTTTCAATAGAGTAATGCTTTACATCTGTGAGCTACCACCAATTCAGGTAGATGGGGTCTCAGTTTTACATTTCATCTGAAGGACAACACACTCAGGAGTGTAGCACTCTCTGTATGCTGCACTGCAGTAACGACACTTGAGCTACATTGTGCAGGAATAGAACCTATGGCCTTCTGCATGAAACACGAGTTTACTACCTGTTATGCCACTCACACTGCTGATATATGGACGTTTGATGTCTGACTCAGTTAATTGTGTACTTTTGCAGGAAGAGCTGTCGCTTTATGGCTTCAATAAATCATCTCTAATAGCTTTCTAACTGCCTAAGAAGTAGATTTATCTCATTTCTCCTGAGATAGTAGCATAAAAAAAATCACAAATTATAAAAACATCAGTTGGGGTACCTCAGAGCTCTGTTTTAGCCTCCATAGTATTTTTTCTGTTTATAAATACATGCCATTTAAATTACACAACATCAACATAAAAAAATAAAAAGAATGTACTGAACAAATGAGCTCATGCATGTCAGGGACATCAAAGCCTTGAAATAGTACATTCATGCAACAGATTGAAGAATAGCTGGAACCTTCAAATGTTTTTCAAATACAATACAAATGAAACATCAGCCCTGTTATCCACTTGACAAGGTGCTTAAACCACACTGACAAAAGAGGAAAAAAAGGTAAAATATGTTGGATATTTCTGCCAGTCTTAAGATACATTCTTCCTGTTTTAGTGGCTGCTTATATTTGCAATTTGCAAAGACCACAGAGTGCACAATGCAAAATGTATAGTTTTATGACTGCTGTAAATAGATGACAGTGCTACTGTCTCACATTGAGCAAAGAAGGCTGGCTATGCATTTCACTTACAGACAATTCCTTTTGGTAACAGAATTGCAAATTTGTGAATATGAAGCATTATAGGTCACAGAACGGTAACTCAGCAATCTAACAGTACATAACATTACTCAGGTAACCCTGTTCTCTCAGTTGGCTCATTTCACAACTCTCACTATACATCAATCTATACTGCAAAGACCTTTTCTGTTAGAAGCCCTATAGAATGTTATTCTCTTCCAAGTATTGTACAAGGGTTACGCACTGCAATCACCACCTGTTTATAGCTAGAATCATTGCTTTGTGAACAGGGATAATGCTGATGCCGAAATTCAGTTACATGAGACTACACAGCAGATAAGCATTGCCATAACAATTGTGTAACACTTTTGTGTGTTATTTAATGGTTTTATGTAATGACATTTTGTTATAAGTTTGCACATAGTCCTAATAATTGTTGTCTCCATTTTGCCAATTTCATCTAAAAATCTGTTAGTGAAAAATGGCCCAAGTTTCAGCTCACTTACAAGTATCGATAATGAAACATATATAAAATAAATCTGAAAAACATAACTGTTAAACAAGTGTTGTATATGATGTTATTATTAATGATACAATGTCAGCACAAATCATTCGGATAAATCCTTAATTTATTTTCTTATGATTTAGCTATTCATTTGTTACAATAGCACAAGAAAAGGCTCACCCATGAACAGTGCAGCATTTGTTTCTCAAAATAGGAAACCCATGAACATAACAAGAAACAAGCTGCTTGAATAGGGACACATACAATAGATGAACATATTCTTGCAGTGAATTATACTTTAAAGTAATTGATACAATTTCAACTAATGAATGTTTCAGAATATGCTATGAGTAATTAAAGAAATATGACAATTCTGCTGATAGACACAACCTTGATGGCACAAAGGACACTTTCTTCTCTGACTGCAGAGTTCTGCAAGAATAGCAGTGTTGTGACATGGTCATCTACTGGGTACACACATTACAGCAATGCATGGTTTATCCTTAAATAGTGGGGCTAATAAAAGGAGTGATTTTATTTATTTGTTTATTTTTAATGTTGGATTCTGTTAATGGCATATACAGATTCAGACCCACATCCTTAACATTTTTACAAACTTCAGTAATTTCACAGATTGCTGCAGGGAAAGAATAACTGGCGTGTGACATGCTTATCAGAGTAGACAAACAGTTTGATCAACTAAGGCACTATTAGCCAATGTTTTCAGGTATATATGTCAATGAAGAAGAAGTGGCAGGAATGCAGAGGGAAATTAAGTTCTCTAGGCCTTTTACACTGAGACTATACTTTAGAAATTGCACTCATCCAGGACAGAGTCTTTGTAGAAAGACTCCTACCACTGCTAGCTACAACAGGACAACACAAGTAGTTGGCACTTGTCCTTGATGATTTTAAGGATACTCCTGGCTTCATTCTGGATTGTACTTTACCACCAGAAGATGTATACATTCAAGGAGGAACAGCAAAGTACAAACCCATGAAACAGGTTTGATTTCAATGCTACAACATTCTTATTAGTCAGGGTACAGAAGTTAATAAAATACCTGCCCTCCCCCTTTTTTGATTTCATTTAATGTTCTGCAGTAGTTAGCTTTAGTGACCTATTTTCAATCTTTGTTGATAGAAAATCTAATGCATTGTTTCCTTTGTTAAAAAGTGTGCTGCACAGCATTACTAACACATATATTAAGCAATGCATTTTCCAATGAACCAAGACTCTGTTTGCACAAATATTTTCAGGAAATCCCTCCAGTAAAAAGAGAAACTGTCACAAAAATTAGTATTTCTCACCATAAAGAAATAAGCAGTACCTCTTTACCAATAACTTGTGAGAATTGTTTTATAACACTTTCCCGAAGCAAGCAATCCATTAAAGGTTTTTGAAGCTTATGTGAGTTTATTAATATTTTAATAGTAATGACAGATATTGCTACATTTCTTCATTATTATTCCATGCCACATTACCCATGTTGATTATACATTTATAACCCACCTTTGTGATGTTAATTAGCTTAATTTAAATATCTGAGGCATGCTATAGAAAAATAGGCTTTTGTTAATTTCTCAAAGATAAATTGCCTTTAGAGAAAAGGGCTGCAGTCACACAAACTGTTTATTTTATTAATTCAGTAAAATAATTAACAGTGTAAGTTATGAGCTTGCACTGTGATTTAATTACCACTAAATGCACTTGCCACTTGTGGCTCATTAAACCCAACGTACATCGGTCATGGTGTCATTATTATGACTTACTGGAGCTATAGTATAGACTCATTGCTTACTCCACTGGGTCCTCCATCAGACAATAATATATGGGAGATCAAATGGAATGGTAGTTGAAAAGACTTACAGAAGGTGTACAAAAAATAATGCTAGGAAGAGGAAGAGTTGTTTCAAATCTCTGAGTAATGCAATCTGACAATTGTAATAGCATAAACATCTAAAAAACTCAACATAGTTTTTTTATGTTGGAACTATATAAGAAGAGGAAAAACAGATTCATATATAATACTAAGGGGGTGGATAAGCATATAGGTTTGGAATTCTTAAGTAGAGTGTCAGTCTGCAGATATCAACAAAAGCTCAGCCCACCATTTCTATAAACCAAAATTAAAGGATTTGCACTGAAAGCTTGTGTATGAGGAAAATATTAGTTAGTTATGATAGTGTTTTCCAAAACTGTTTTGCTGCAATGACAGCAAATTGAAGCCTTATGAAGCTGCACCTCTGTCATATAGCATGGCAGTACATAATAAATTACAAGCAGAGACTAGCCTGATATGGGATAAAGACTGTACCTTAAGCCCTGCTTAATTGTCATTCAGTAGGTGTATGACATACACCAAACGGATTTTGTTTAAATATTTACATTCTATCAAATAGAAAAAAAAAAGTGGTACAAAAGTAAAGTACAGCTGCGTAAGTCCAACTTACCATAACAACGGATGTTGGAATGAACAATGCTGTAGTAGCCTTAGCGATATGGGTTATACAATGCCAAGGATATAATAGCTAGCCAGCTTCTAAACCTTCAGGGGTAACTTCCATGCAACCAAACTATCAAGCATCTCAGGATTATCTGACTAAAGACAAGTTTGGGTGAAAATCCCTTCTAAGCTTTCCTGCCATTACGGAGAGAGGGAGAGGGGAAGACAGAGAGAGAGAAAAAGAGAAAGACTGAACCCTAAAAGCATAATGCAAGGGATAACAAAAACTAAATACAGTAACCTATCAGTTATCTGGAACTCAAGCAACCAGAAAAAAAAAATCGAAGAAATACAGTACGATTTTCATGTGTTGTACTGTCTGCCCCCCCCCCCCCACAAAAACATATCTTACATTTTTAGAGTTTTAGAGTCTTAAAAGGGAAGATAGGAATAAATTATCTCACTCTCCAACCTAAGAACAAGTCAAACCAAACAAATAGTATAAGGTACAGTATTAGTCAGGCCTATTTTAATAGTATTGCTCAGGCAACCAGCAACTACAGCTATTTGGCATCTATCAATCCCCATGGGTGCCGGTTAATGGAGAGTTTACTGTATCCACACTCTGTCATTAAAAAAAAAAGCTAAAACAAATGGGAAGAGAAGGATGGAGTGGTTACTGCAGCAGTGATCATTCAAACATCTACTTTTACGGTAAGTCCAAATTACATGTTCTTCATATTAATTACTGCTGCTGTATCCATATCTATGTGGGTAGATTACCACAGCTAACTATATTTGGGAGGAGGAAGGAGAAGGGTCCAGGATCACCTGGAGAATGGTTCTAGTAAAATGTGGTCTAAAGTCAGAGAAGGAATCTAGCTTAAATTGTTTTGTAAGAGCATGTACAGAAGTCCACGTAGCACCTTCTAGAATACTTCTAGAACCCATCCCTTTCCAAAAAGCCATACATGAAGCAAAGACCCAGTAAGAGTGGGCCTTGACCCTGCCTGGAATAGATTTGTCAAGGTGAGTATAACAAAATGTAAAAGCCTTACACAACCACTTCGAAAAAGTTTGTGTTGATATAGGTTGTTCCTTCCACTTACCTTTATAACAAATGAACAATTGATCAGAAGTTATGAAAGATTTAGTTCTGTCAAGATAGTACCCGAGTTGTCCATGGACATCTAAGGTATGAAGTTTCCTTTCTTCCTCATTTTTAGGTTCAGCAAAGAAGAGAGGGAGATGGATAGCTTGGCTTAAAATAATCTTGAGGACCACTTTATTTTTTCTTGACAAGGATAGTCCGACTGGGAAAATGCCCTTTTTCAGAGGAGGCCCAGGGAGAAAAGCTCCAGACTACAACAATACAAGACAATTTACATGTGAAAATAATGCACATTAGAAAAGCTACATATTGTAACAGAAACAAGAAAATTAACTTCAAAATATAAAGTAAATAAGAAAAAAAAATAATATCATAAGTATAGTCAGAGAAGAAAAGAAAAGAAAAAGAAACTTTAAAAAGAAAATTAAAAAAATAAGAACAATACAGAGATTGTGGATAAAAGGTAAGAATAGTGAAGAAAAGGGAACAATAATATATGAAGAGAAATTGGAATAAAGGGAGAGAGTTAGGAGGGGATGAGAATAATAAATAAAGGGACAGGGTTTAGGTGGGATGGTCACAGAGACATGACCAAGTGCTGTTTAGTTGTTGTTTGTTTTCTTGAATTTATGGACATTGGTAATATTTCTGAGAGACATGGGAAGCTTGTTCTATTGGGTGGGAGGAGAATAAAATTTTTGTCCAATAAATTTTTTAGATTTGTGAATCTGTAATAAAATTCTAAGGGATCGGGAGGGTGGTGTTATAGAGGGAGATAAATGTAGGAATACTAGGGCAGGAGGATGGTTTGTTCAGGATAGAGTTGATGATAATAAGTTCATTAAATAAGAGTTGGTTGGGAAGTTGCAGCCATCCAAAAGTCCTCAGAGCATGGCAGTGGTGAGATTCTGAAAGCAGATTAGCAGCTTTGTCGTTGGTGATTTCCAGTTTGGAAAGAAGTAAAGATTGTAAGTTAGCAAGAATTTGAGAACCATATAAAAGGTTGGGTAACAAGTAAGCATGTATGAGTGAAGTCTTAGAGTCAGCAGTGAGGAATATTTTGTTTCTATATAGTAAGCCAAGCTTTTGGTGGGTTTTCTTAATACAGTGATGTATGTCCAGGTCTGTGTCTGTGTACACAGTGTTCAGGCATTTTGGAGAGGAAAGAGAGTATGGCTATAGGATGAAAATTAGAAAGTTCTATGGAATTGCCTCCTTTATGGATTGGTGTTATGCGGAATGTAATTCCAAATTGCAGAAACAGTGGATTCCCTAATGGAGTGATTTATGAGGATGGAGACTAGGTATGCAATAGATTTAGCTGCAGGCTTTAGGAAGAGATGTGGCAATTTATCAGCTGATGGGGAACATGGTTTTAGTTTAAGAAGAAGTTTTTTAATGTAGCTGGTAGGAACTGGTTTCAGTAAAACGTGTGAGTTATGTAGTTGAGGGGTGGTAGGGGGTGAGAGATTGGGTGAATTGGAAGTCTGCATAATAGAACTGATGGAATCAATGAAGTATGGATTACACATAGTTCTAGGGGAGCATTATTCAGGGAAGGTTGGGGTGTAGCAGGATTACCATGGTGGAGAATCTGATTGACAGTATTCCAAAATGTTTTTGGGGTTCCTGGGTGTAGTACTTCGGAGTGTGTGATAGAAGTTTTTTTGTTATTGATAATATGTTTTTTAGTCATAATGTGGAATTCCCTATATTTTTGTAAGCTGACAGGAGATTTGGTTCTGGGCCAAAGTTTCCATACATTATCTCTTTTGTGTATTAGAGACCTAGTAAAGTTAGAGAGCCAAGGAGAGCACCGAGATTTTACTTTGACCATTCTGTGCTGAGCAAGAGAGTTAAGTGTATTAAGGAAGATGGAGTTAAATTGAAGAACGGCTTCATCTAGAGGTAGGGTTGATAGAAAGAACCAATCTATATCTAGGACAGAGTTGGCAAAAGTATCAGGGTCAAAGTTAGTTAGCTTTTGGAATTCTTTAAATCTGTGAGGTTGAGAGTAATGGGGTAGAATCTTTGGATGCAAATTGGACTGTGGTCACTTATAGAATCTGTTAAGGATTCAGGGTAGTGATAGAGGTGAGGATTAGAAACAAGAATCCAGTGAATAATAGAGCTTGAATTAGTGGGCTTATGATAAAAACTGAGGGTAGAGATAAGTTGAGTGAACCCATAAAGGTTAATGCTAGCAGAAGTGGAGTTGGAACAGAGGGTTAGCCAACTGATGTTAACATCACCTAGAATTATAATCTGATTGGGTATATTGTCTGATATCTAGTAGAAAACCAGTTCTAATAGTGGTATTATAGTTCCCATGGGTATATAGATGGAGACTATTAGGGTTTTGTGGATGTTGGGTTTATAATTTGCCAGGATGAGTTCTGATGAGTGAAAATAGGGTAGAGGATTGGATGCAGGGGTTAAAGTTAGATGGTCAGACTAAACAATGGCAACATCACCACCTTTTTTATGTGTTTGGTCATGATGGATAATGTATCCAAGGGGAACAAATTCAGTGTCTGTGTCTCATTGTTCAGAAACAAAATTAGGATTAGTTCTTGAACAAAACATGTCCGTATGGAAAACTCACCATTAGAGCTTGCAACTCAGACCCTTCTTGCAGACATCCGAGCAATCACTAAAACTGTTTTCCATCTTAAGAATGTCAAGTTTGCCAGATTAGCTGGTTCAGATGGATCAGGTACTATCTCCTCTAACAAAAAATTATGATCTCATGGAAGGTCCATTGGTTTACTCAGAGTTCTCTTATTAAAAAACCTTTTCAAGAACATTTTGTCATGAGACTGCCGTAAAAAAAAATGATCCATCAGCAGACATGCTGAAATGGTTGATAAATGAACCTTGATAGAGGAATAAGAAATGCCATAGGACAGTAACTCACACAAATACTGTAAAACCAGAGAAAAAGTAGCCCTGAATGGGTGCTGCTTATGTTGTTTGCACCAACTAGAAAACCTTTTGGTAGTATATGATATTCTAGCAGTAGGCTTTCTTGTCTACATTAGTATCCAATGCATATCCTCAAAAAACAGGTGCCTAAAAGGAATTAAGACTATATCATCCAGGTAGTCAATTGCAGATGATTGATGTTGAATGTATCAAACACCCCTGTTTGTGTGTGAGTAGATCCAGTCTGAGAAGAAGCTTGTAGAAATTGTCCCAGCCATTTCTAAAAAAAGGGAGAACCACTGTTGCCTGGGCCAGAAGGAAGTCACAATAATCATATTGGGGGATTTCTTCTTAATATTCAGAAGAACACTGGATAATAGTGGAAAGGCATACAGGGACATCCCTGTCCAAACAAAAGAAATGAAAAGGGATCTACCTTCCATGCCTTCTTGCATGCAGTCCTGGAACAGACTTTTGCCAGTTGATTGTTCAGAGAGGAGGCAATGAGGTTTACTTGAGAAACTCCCCACAGATGGATCAAATCATAGAAGACCCAATGATTTAGTTTCCATTCATGATGGTTTTCCCTAGTCCTGCTCAGCTTTTTTGACACATAATTTTGCACTGACAGAATGTAGAATGCCTTCAGAGTAAGACTGTGCTGTGAAGCTATACCACAAGCTAACAAGGCTAGTCTGAAAAAGACATCCAACCTGGTAACCCTCTCTTGTTGATGTACCACATGACTGCAGTATTGTCTATAACCACTTGCAGAGGTTCTAGGGCCAAAGATGGTTCCGAGAATTGAGTGGCTTTATCAGGGAAACCATCTTTCTGATATTTGTCCTTCATGTTTCACAACTGCTGCACTTTTAGCCTTCCAAAAACTGCCCCCCAAGCAGTCAAAAGAGTGTGTGGTGAGCAGTGACGGTGAACGGTAGACCTGGAATTTTTAATATCTGTTGCCTCCAGCAAAACATTTATCTTCTGACAAACCTCAGTACTAGGATCTAAACAGATGAAGGATGTTGATGCTGGGACCTGAGAGATTTCAGATACTACTGGATCTTAATCATGTGGAGTTTTGCCAGGGGTATCATGAGCATCATTAATACCATGAGATCAAAATTCTGAGGTATTCCCTCACAGTGACTGAAGTCTGAGTGGAAAACCATAGAAACAGATCTAGATAAAGATCTATTTTCCTGAGGAAGAAAGCTTAGTGAACTGAGGTGTCTAGTGTTGACATCTAAGGTACACAATCCTGTGTGAGGGAGTCAAGAAAGACTTTTTGAATGTTCTCTTGGAATCCCAGCTTGTGCAAGAGATCCCAAACCCAACAGAGGTACTCTTGTCATTTTGAAAAATAAGCATGTCATGTAACCATGAAAAAATGTGGATTCACTTTGGCACCTGTAGTGAAATATAATTGTAGCCAGACACTTTGTGAACACTCTTGGTGGAGTGGATAGTCCATGGGGTAAAATAAAGAACTGATAATGTGATCCAAGCAAAAAAAAAACTTAAGAGTCTTGAAGTCTGGATAAATAGGGATGCGATGATAGGCATCTTTTAAGTCTAATGTTACCAAGAAGCATAAAAGAGGTAGAGAAGATATCAGGTTTTAAAGTGACTTCATTTTGAATTCCAGCACTATAATAAGCTGGGTTAGGAAAGAGAGATCCAGAACTGGTATCCAAGCATTTTCTATTTTTGACACTAAGAACATCCTTGAATAACCCCCCTTCCCCACCTAGGAAGGAGAAACTGGTCCTATCACTCTTTGGAATAGCATTTGATGAAGAAGAGGAGGAAAGATAATTGTATGATCTTCAGGATGAGGACTGAACCCACTGAAAGGAGTAATTTCCTGCCACTGTCATCTATTTTCAGAACCCATTTATCTGAAACAATCTGTTGCCAAAGAGAAAATAGAGATGCAGACTTTCTGGAAGAGAACAGGGCCAAGGTGGGAGGTGGTCACAGGGTCTCTTGAACAGTCATTCAGACTTGTTGGACTGTCCTTCAATTTGGGACGTGTAAGACTTCTTTTTTGGACCCCCTTTGCCACTTTTTATTAAATGTCTATTTACCCAAATGCTGTTGAGACTGTTCATTATGGTTTTTTTTTTGCCAAAACTGGATGAGGAGAAATAAAATCCCTTGGACAATTTGGAAAAGGAGGGATGAAAATCTTAGAGGTTCCCTGGGTCAGCTTTCCCCTTTCATCGCACCTTTTGATCACCTCTGCTGCAGAGAGGTCAAACACTAAATCTCTATCTAAGGGACAATTTTGTAAAACATCTGGGAGTTTCTGAGAATGCAGCCAAGCAAACCTCTTTAAAACAGTTTCAGTGGCCATAGGCCTGGAGGATGTATCAGCAGAATTTCCCTACACTGTAAACAACGAGTAGTGACCTGTTCAATAGAATAAACTAAGTTATCTAAAGCATTTTATTTTATTCTCAAGAACAAACAATAGATAACACATTCTTCATGCTTTCACAATATGTCAGAACAAACTTTAACATGTGAGCCTGACAATATATTTTTTTAAATCAAAGTTGCTAATGTAAATAATTTGTTCCCATACTTATCAATACATTTCCCTATTCTTGTTACAAAGAGTAGGATTGGAATTAACTTATTGCTTAGTAACACTGAAGTCAACTAAGGCTATAGCTGCTGGGTTAAGTTTGGGAATACTGTATAAAATTTAAAAGACTGAGGAACGTTATTCATCCTATCTGCCTTCTTAGGGACAATTGGCTGACTATCACGAAAATTGCAAGTAGTAAGGCAAACATTCTGTATGGCATGCAGAAGAGGAGAATTGTGTATATGCTCTAGAAAATCCTTCTGTAACAACTCATAGTATTTTCTGAGGTACTGAAAAGCCTCAGTTTTCTCGCACTGAAAACACTGGGACATTATAGCAATTGTCTCAGAAAAAGAAAACCTCCCACAGGAAGAATCAGACACTGAACTCTCCTCTGAGTCTAAATCAGAAATCTGAGGACAAGCCCCTGAATCTGTCCTTGCATCTTCTTGTTCAGATTCAGAATCTTGAATCTTTTCAGGAAAAGAAGCATTCCTCTTTCTTTTCCAGAATCTACTCTACAAGAAGGATCAACAGACCAAATTAAACCCTGAGCCAGTCCTAGTAAACTACTCTTATCCAAATAAATCTGAGGAGGAGTAGATACATGCTTGGTTTTCTGTTTCTTTTTGACAGGGAAAATATAGCCAATGTTACTAGCATCAGCCGCTGCTTCTCCAGAGATGGGCACAACATTCTGACATAAGAGGGAAACCTTCCCTGTTCCCTCTCTCAGGGCCAATAAAAGTGTCTCTCCCTTGCCCACTGAGGGGACTCTGACATCTACAGGGGACGTGGCTTATCCTCAGTCCATAGTGGCTGTAGGTGCTACACCAGAGGAATTCAGGGTAAAAGACAAGTGGTCAGTGGTAAAATAAATAGCCACAGCAGTTAACCAATTGTGGCTGAGGCAAATTGCTAGGCCACTGTGGTGGCAAAGGCTGTTTGCTTAACATTTTTTTTTTGTAGCTGAAAGGACTGATTGTTGGAAAAGCAATCTGTTCCATGGACAAACCAAAGTAGACAAGTAACAAATACTGGTAAAATTACCAGTCCACAGAAGATACCTGTTTGACAATAAAAAACTATTTCAAACACTGTGGCAGCCCCACAGTGGAAAATTAAACACAATTTCACCACAGAAAATGCATTGTCCATTAGTTACCATTATTTTAAAACTAACAGAAAATAATGAGTGCTCGATTTAAACTTACCTTAAAGTCAGTCTGTTAAAACACAACTTTCCTAGCTTTTAAACAACTTTCCTGAAGAAAGAAGTAATAAAACATCTGCAAATATAAGAAAATGGAAGATTTCTTTTCCCCAAAGGGAATTAATCTTCCCAGAAAAGGAAAGCAGAAGCTGACAGTTGATTCTCAAAAGCCTCAGTGGAGCATATTCTTCAGAGGCAGTAAAGAAGGGCTTCACACCCAGACTTGTCTTTAAGTGAGTTCATCACAAGCTACATCACACATTTGTACACATGGAAGTAGGTACAGAAGCTGTAGTCTATACAACATAAGACTAGCACTACCACAGATGCCTGACTTTAACAGTGTCAGAATGCACTTTTTAGAGAATTACATCATCAGTGCATCCTGAGAAGAAGACGTTTGGGTAGACATAGCATTGGACTTGCATCACAGTGTAAGGCTGTCTCCAGGCTGATAGTTGAATGAAGAGACTCACACCCACACACTTGCATGTTGACTGCTTTGAGATTAGAACCCCTTCCTACCTAGTTACACAAGCAGCAGAACACAGTACTTAATCCTAGTGTCACCACACAAGTCTGTCTATAAAAATGTCAGAGTACTGTTTATAGAGGATAATATTAGCAATGCATGCTGAGAAGAAGATGTTTGCTGGAGTGTCTGACATAGCTCTGGACTCATATTCCAGTGTAAAATTGTCTCCAGGGTGATAGCTGAATGAACACAAACACACACACACACACACACACACACACACACACACACACACACACACACACACACACACATAGACACACACAAACACACGCACACACAACACTCAAGTTAACTGTGTTGAGATTAGAACCCCCTAGCTATCTACAGTGGATATAAAAAGTGTATACAACCTTGTTAAAATGCCAGGTTTTTGTGATATTAAAAAATAAGACTACAATAAGTCATTTTAAAACTTTCCCCACCTTTAATGTGACTTATAATCTGTACAGTTCAATTGAAAAACAAATAAATCTGTTAGGGGAAAAATATAAAAACTAAAAAACATACAATAAGCTGGCTGCATAAGTGTGCACACCCTTAAACTAATACTTTGTCGAAGCACCTTTTGATTTAATTCCAACATTCAGTCTTCTTGGGTAGGAGTCTATCAGCATGGCACATCTTGACTTGGCAACATTTGCCCACTCTTCCTTGCAAAAGCGCTCCAGATCTGTCAGATTGCAAGGGCATCTCTTGTGCACAGCTCTCTTAAGGTCACTCCACAGATTTTCTATTGGATTTAGGTTTGGGTTCTAGCTGGGCCATTTCAAAACTTTAATTATCTTCTGGTGAACCCATTCTTTTGCTGATCTGGATGCATGCTTGGGGTCATTGTCATGTTAAAAGGTGAAATTCCTCTTCATCTTCATCTTTCTAGCAGACACCTGATGGTTTTGGGCCAAAAGTGACTGGTATTTGGAACTGCTTCCTTCCACCTTGACTAAAGCCCCAATTCCACCTGAAGAAAAGCAACCCCAAAGCATGACACTACCACCACCATGCTTCACCATGGGGACGGTGTTCTTTTGGTGATGCAAAGTGTTTTTTTTGTGCCAAACGTACCATTTAAATTTGTGGCTAAAAAGTTCAACTTTAGTTTCATCATACCATAACACATTTTCCCACATGCTTTTGGGAGACTCGATGTATTGTTTTGCAAATTTTAGCTGGGCCTCAATGTTTTTCTCTGTAAGAAAATGCTTCTGTCTTGCAACCCTACCCCATAGTCCAGACATATGGAGAATACATGTAGTACACAGCCACTACTTGCCAGAAATTCCTGCAGCTCCTTCAGTGTTGCTGTAGGTCTCTTGGCAGCCTCCCTGACCAGTTTTCATCTTGTCTTTTCATCAATTTTGGAGAGACATCCATTTCATTGCAATGTCACTGTTGTCCCATATTTTCTCTACTTTTTGATGACTGTCTTCACTGTGTTCCATGGTATATTCAATGCTGTGGAAAATGTTTGTACCTTTCTGATTGATACCTTTCAACATTGAGATCCCTTTGATGTTTTGAAAGCTCCCTGCAAACCATGGCTTTTGATGTAGCAGGAAACTGAGTAAATGTCAGGAAAAGCCTACAAGAACAGCTGAACATTATTTGAGGTTAATCAGATTATCTTTAATTGATGGCAGGTGTGTACCCAAGAAGACTGAATGCTGTAATTAACTCAAAAGGTGCTTCAACAAAGTATTAGTTTAAGGGCGTGCACACTTATGCAACCAGCTTATTGTATGTTTTTGATTTTGTATATTTTTTACCTAACAGATTTGTTTGTTTTTCAACTGCATTGTACAGGTTATAGGTCACATGAAAGGTGGGAAAAGTTTTGGCATGACTTATTGTGGTTTCATTTTTTTTTATATCGCAACAACCTGTCATTTTAACAGGGGTGTGTACACTTTTTATATCCACTGTATTAAAACTAGTAGTCAGAGTGCACTTTATAGAGGATGACACCATAAGTGAGTGTTGAGAAGAAGATGTTGGCAGGTCTGTATGTAATTGCTGTGGAGTCTTGTAGTACTGTAAAAGTATCTTCTGAATGCTACTTGAGTGAGGGCAGTGGGATCTGGACTTAAGTTTTTCTGACTGCACACACACTCAGACATAGAAACAGAAACTGACTGCTGTAAAATTGGAACTCCTAATTATCTAATTATACAAACTAGAGAACATAGTACTTAACATGTGTACCACCACAGAAGTCTGACTTTAACATTGTCAGTGTGCACATTATAGGGAATGATCTCATCATATTGTCACAGGTAACACACTTTTACAAGACTTGTTTACAAAGTCAGAACTTGTGTTATGATTGTGTGTCACATTTAGCAAATTGACATAAAAATACATCCTGGAAACCAAGTGGATGTTATGAATGCATATTTCAGAAATGTTTCTCATGATGTTATAGAGATGACACACACCCACACAAGCACACCCTTTGGAAACTCTAGTAGTGCAATGATGGAGTTATGTCTCTTCATATGCAGATGGAGGTATATCTGCATTGATACAAGTTACTGATGATATTAATGGGTTATGATCATGGATGACCAATATCCAGTGTCACTATAACCCCACAGCAAATGCAACAATGTAATAATGCTCTGTAATTCTGGACTCTTTTGACAATAGCCCATGTCCTGATATATCATTTATAAGTGCATTGCTGTAGAACACACAATAATATCAGAAAATATGTGTCAGTAAAGTACATGTCACTGCCCTTCTGTTGCATTTATGAATGTATTTCCATGTAGTGGAGGATTACAGCACAGTAACCAGAGTTAGATATGCTAAACACCTCTTTGCATAGTACATCATCCAGAAACTGATTGGCACAGATGCTGGCAAAGTATTAACACGTGTGGTTCAAATTTCAAGAATTCAAGTTGGACTTGTGAAGTAGCAGTCTGTTGGTGTTCATTGGCAAACTGTGTGCAAATAGGGATCTACAGTAACTCACCTGATTGGGGTCAATGGCAAAATACATCTGTTTTTGTTAATGTTTCATGTGTCAGACTTGCTAGATATGTTATCAGGGAAATTTCTGGCAGATAGGATTATGTGCCTACTGTAGTCTATCATTGAAATGCTGGGGCAAACATTTTTATTTCATAAGTAACTGTTGGCCTTGTCTTCCCTTTTTGCTTGATGTTATGCACTACGGAAACGTGAATTTCTGCTTAACTTTCCTTTGATTTGCCTTCCTTCTCACAAACAGGCTTAGCAGAGCTGCATGGCCATCAGCACTCTGGACAGTACTGAGTGTGGAAAATACACCTACTGCTTAGCTTTCTATGTGGCACAGGGTGTAAGACCAATGAGCTCCTGGCAGACCACAGGAGAGCCATGGTTTTAATTCAGATTATTCTCTTTTTTTACAGATGGTGCCAGGATATTAGCTAAGTAGATGCCATCAGGACTGCAAATGTGACTACTAATTCCTACACTAAAGTATGTGTCTTCCCCAAATTGTATCAGTAATGTCTACTTCAATACACTTCTACAACTAGTAGCTATTTTGCAGGTCTTTTACAGATGGCGCCAGGATAGTAGATGCCATCAGGACTGCAAATGTGACTATCAATGCCTACACTAAAATATGTGTCTTCCCCAAATTGTATCAGTAATGTCTACTTCAATATACTTCTACAACTAGTAGCTATTTTGCAGGCCTCACTGTAAATCAGAAGTTAGTTGTGTGTACAGCTTGGTACAAATGAGAAGGGATGGTACATCTTTTGAAATGATTATTATAATTTAGCAGATATGCTAACTATTTGTGCATGGCTGGATAGCCTGAAAAGTGTGTGCTGTATGCTTCTTCACAGTAAGTCCAGTTTCCACAGCACATTAGATGAGCATTGCATCCATCACCGCATAAACGTGACACAAACGGAATCCAACAGCAGATTTTGAATCCTTGCACACTACAGGAGCATGATCATCCTTCAAATCAAGGTAACATGTTTGTATTACCCAATATCAGAGTCAAGTCAGTGTGCAGAAAACATGAGATGATCTGTTCATCCATCAGCCTAATCGATGCGCACACATAAAGAGGGGTGGAGTGAAGGAGTGCATACAAGGAGAGATGGACATACACATAACAGTGTTTGGTGAAATGAAACATTCATGGACATTTTTTTTTTTTGTATTCTTGTTATTAACTTGCCATGCTTTGTAACATAATATGACTGATCTGGGGTAAAGAAGGGTTAATAGGGGGACAACAGGCTTATGACAAGCAGAACAAGACTGGATAAATATGTAATAGTTGTGAAGATGGAGGTCAATGCAAATAATTTTTTGGGGCCATTATCCGATACATCTCCATGAGGACTCATAACTGTGGCAAATGTAAAGATGCGGGTGATTAAACAAATCGTAGACATATAACATCACACTAAAAATTATATGAGGTGCATCTGGAATCAAACCCTTAATGCTATGGGTAAAAAAAGTCTTCAGACAAGTGATTTAAACACCCCACAAAAGAAGTTCTACTTTGTTACATCCAGCAATGTAGAGAACTGTCAAACTAGCTGTTTCAAAGTAATTGCTTTATTGTGCTTTAACTCTGTGTTCCTATAGTGCAGCATGTTTAATCACCATTGTGCGAAGATAATCAGAATAGTGCAGCCATGGCAAAAACTCACCAGGTTTTGCCATAGGATATTCGCCATTGCTCAGCACTGGCGCATAGTGACAAACTCCATGCAATGTAGAGGACAAAAGTTGAAGGCTTTTTATGGGCTACTTCTAACCATGTGTGTGTCGTATGATTCTATTTTTTGACCAGACTAAATGTGTGAAAATTGGGTAGATAGGAAAGTAGTGAAGTGTGTGTGTGTGTGTGTGTGTGTGTGTGTGTGTGTGTGTGTGTGTGTGTGTGTGTGTGTGTGTGTGTGTGTGTAGGGGGGGGGCGTTGTGCAGAGGCAAGAACAAAAGGGAAGCAATAAAGCAATTTGCAGAATGGAATTAAGAAAGAACCATAGCTATCCACTTCTTCAACACAGTAATGTGCATATGTAGAGAAATTTGATGAATTTGGACTGTCACCACAACACAGAAGAAGGACAACCACGCAATGATGTTCTATGGCTAATTGCACCAAATCAAGTTTGTTGAGAAGACACATATGTCAAGTGAAGAACTTTGCATGCAACATTTTTTTTTTGTTTTGTTTCTTTGTTTGTGGGACAGGTGCCCATTTTTTTTTCAAAAAGAGAGGAATGTTTGGGTAGGTACATAGAAATATGAGGGTCAGGTATGTAGGGTTTTTAAGGAAGCAGGTGCAGACAAACATGGCACACAAGAGAGACACAGGAAACAGGAATGGTGATGGACAAGAAAGGTTGGAGAACACCATGACTAGGGATAGGTAGGGGACATCAGAGGCACATGCCCATCAAGCGTGAAAACAGTGAGAGTCTAGTCCTCACCCTCAGATCTGTCATTACTGTCCCTGTGTGACTGTTTAATGTGGGAATCTCTTTTCTATTTTAATAAGCAACCTCTCCAGGTGGCTGATGGAGGCACCAAGAACAGTCTGTATTAGGTCACACTCCATCCCTGGCAGCTCCTGGTGGGTGACATAATCATTGCCTCCACCAATACTCAAGGAGCTACCATTGCAGCAGCAGCCAGGGCCAGAGAGTTTTAGTGCCGTGAAGGCAGTACTGCCAGGTTGTGTCCCAACGGTGCTGGGTGTGAGTGCGGAAGACAGTGGAGAGTTGGCAGGCTTTGCACAGTGACTGGCCTACCTACCTGTGCTGAAAAGGATCTAGTTTGTTGTCAAAAAGGCATGACATCAGAATGGTGGGATTCCAGGAAACCAAGAAAAAAAAATGAGAGAGAGAGAGAGAGATAAGGGGTGGGGTGAAACAAAAACAAAACTGAACATTAGAACCATGAAATGTCATATTCATGCCTTTCTACAAAAAATATGCTTTTCTTATTATAGTAGCTACAGAGCTTTCGCAATCCCAAAAATGACTGTACATTGTCATTGGAATATGCACAAAGTCCATATATGCTTTAAAGATACTACAGATTAACTTTACAGCATGGCATTAAAACCAATATTGCTGCATTTCAAATGTAAAAATGATATGTGTTGAATGTGAATCTATAGGTTACTTGTGGGAATTGAACCCACATAATCTGAATGCACTATTACACTTGCCTAATACAATTACCAACAGCTACAGAAGAAGAAAGCATGCATGCTTGCTCTTATACTTAAGATATGCATGCTGAACTTGATACTGATCTATAGAATCACAACAGATTTATTACGATCAGGGTCAGTTGTGCTACAGAAAAATTCCTTGCCTCTCTGAGTCACTCCAACCTCTTAGCATGTGCTTCCCTGATTGCCAAGTTTTCCTCTGCAGCTATAAAATATAAAATGAAAGATGAGATATGAAAGCATTATGCATACCAGTATTGGCTGTCTACAACATTCCATATAATTCAAAGTTGCTTGATCTGTATACTTACACAAATAAGGTGTGTTTGCAGCTCGGAACTCATCCAATCACTGGTCAAGTTGTGCCTGCTTGTGCCTCTTTAGGTCTCTGTGGTGGTGTGTACACTGTTCCACAGTGTGTGGGATGCCAATCACACTAGAAACTGCTTTGGTTAGGCTGTTTCAAGCCTCAGCCTTATACTGAGACCCGTTATAGTCCCCCCTGGAGCAGCCTATGGATTCCCAAGGAGCAAAAAATACTTTTAACTCCTCCACACCCCATCTCTGTGCCCTGAATTTGGCAACATCTTTCCCATCTCCTGCCATGTCTGCCGAGGACCTCTGACAACATCTGCAATGCTTTCCTATCAGTTTGTGATACTGAATTTTACAACCAGTGCACAGACATGAACAGCCATTATGGCAAGCAATAATAAACACTGCTAAAAAAAAGAGAAAGGGAGTTTATGTAACATCAATAAGGATTTATGCCATGTGTGCTGTGATATCTGGTCACACTTCGTCCACTGGTCAACACTGAAATGCTAAATGATTTGGCTTTTAAGACATGGCTTTGGAGGGATCAATGGGATGACTTGACAAATATTTTATGGGGGCATACATATTACTTTAAAGTAATCTCCACAACTTGAGATTCAAAGTTATGTAAAAGACAATGCATCCATTTCCACACTGGGGATTACTTCTCATTACTTCAGAAGATGTGTTGGTTAAGCATGGTCATTACAGATATACAGCTTAAATATTGACTGGTGCCATACTACAATTTTGCCTGTGTGTGTGTGACATTAAAAAGTCCTGGTTTATGCATGCTCAGGTGTGATGCAGGACTAATGTCTGACAATATACTGGAATTGGATAGACTTACATGACTTTAGTAATAGAATTTGGAGATAGGACATACCTCACAATACTTTCTATTTTGCAGTAATAGCAGGGTTAAGGGAGGAGTGTTGCCGATTGTCAGTAAACTTTTGTACCTATCAGAGAAAAGCAACTGTATTTTTATTACATAATCATCATTGTTATGTTAACCAGTTAAACACATTATACATATGATACCTACAAAAGTATGTGTATACAAGAAGTAATCACAGCCTTCTGTCATTCCACCTGCTATGCACAGCTATTGTTATGTAGTATTACCTTTAGAATCAAATTTGTTTAAAAAATTACAGTGGGACACCCTTACTAAAAAGTGGAGTGTGCTGGATTTGAATCCCGGTTCATCTGTGTTCTGACCATGAACTCACTGAAGTTGCACCTGGTGCCATAGGGAATCCTAGGTAGCAGTCATATTTTTCATACTCAGTACTGTCCAGAGTACTGATAGCTGTATATCACCAATGAGCTTGCGTGCATGTATAAAGGCGAGTCAACTTTTTTCTTTATATAGTTAATCCTGTTTGCACATAGGTTGTCAATGTGCATAATTAAATGCAATAGCGATCATATATTACTTGTGTCAATACAATTTATGACCCTCCCTCAGCAATAATAACAACTGTGGGTGCCCAACCTCACTTTATCTCTGTTCTCCTTTTTTGGATTAATGTATTTGCACCTTGTGCCACTGAGACAGTCAGGTAACAGGTGGAATTTCTGCAGTCATTATCATCCATGTTGCTGACTGCCATACAATGCCACTAAGGATTTTTGTACACTGTAATGTGACTGAAATTAAGTTTTCAGTATTAAGCAGCTAACCATGTTTGCAATGAGCTATGCACCATGCACATGGAAAAAGAAATAAAAAAAAGATAATGAAACAGAAGCAAAGGTTAAACAATTAAACAGCTCTGGATTTGAACCATCAGACTACTTACACAACAGAGTTGTAGTGGGTTATCAGTCATTGCCACAGACACAGCTTTGCAATAGCAATCAAATGGCGTACATACAAGCAACTGACATTTCATACCCAGCATTAAACAGTTCACATAGTTGCCATTCTCAGTTGATTGTAAATGTGTACATAACATATTTAGTGGAATGAATGATCACATATTATTTATGAATATGTTTGCAAAACTGCAGCTGTGGCTTGTCTCTGTATTCTGAAAACCATTCCCTTATTCTTGCTTTACTATCACACATGCAATATCTAGTGCATATTCGCTCATATTTTTTTCAAGGTATGATACAGATGCATGGAGGTCAACACCAGTTTCCAGCAAAGGCAGGAAATCGTGCTATCATGCCAAAGAAATATATATGAGGAGTGTTTGGTTTTGTTTAAAAGCTCACTGGAGTTAGTTCCACACTTTCAGATTGTATTCTCACTGACACACCCATTTTAATGAAGGATGATAGTGCATTACTGTGCTTTGCTTCAGCTGGAATAATCATTCATACTTGAAAGTCATTGTCACCTAATAGTGGTGTAGAAGCTACGCTATGCTATTCACCAGTTCTAAGGAGTTTACACATTTTTATTTATTGATTTTTTTATTTATTTTTATCATTTGTTGACCGGGAAAGTCCGTCTAGGTTCCACAGAGCCTGTTTTCAGTGGAGGCAGAAATGCTCCAGATGCATGTCTTTGGAATGTGGGAGGAAACCGGAGTACCCGGAGGAAACCCACGCGAACACAGGGAGAACATGCAAACTCCACACAGAAGGCACCCCAGCCGAGAATCGAACCGGTGAACCTCTTGTGGTGAGGCAACAATGTTGACCGCTGCACCACTGCGCCGCCCCACACATAATTTTCTTCTTCAGAATGCTCAGAGGGCTAAATCTACACAGATAAGTAAATGTGTAGCTTAGGAATGTGAAGGGGAGGAGACTATTTTCAATCATGCTTATTGCTCCATGTGTGGGAGTGTTAGGATAAGTACACTTTAATTTAGTTACATGGGTCAGGTTATTTGGTAAATTGTATCAGTATATATTATGAAGCCAGCTATGCCAGATGTTGCTGAGATTGCTGGACAACTTACACACATTCTACTTAGCTACATTTACAAGTTCCAGTTAGGCAGATATCTGCCATTCATTCATGTTCTTACACATTTATTTTTCTATTAAAGTTTCAACACTTACTTGATAGTCCTGCAGTTAGAACTGTTGACATTTGGGGCTGACTCTGATACTAGCAGTACACAGCCATTACATGGGGAAGTAATGGTTGTGAGCATTGCGTGGCATCAACGTTATTGTATATATATATATATATATATATATATATATATATATATATATATATATATATATATATATATATGTGTGCATAGTATGAAATGTGTACCCCTAAGTAGTTAGTACGTGCACTTTCTGTAACCTCTTGACTAGGGTGAGGGCATATTGTGTATCCCTACATCTACCTATACCCACAACAGGTAGAGGTTCCTTCTCTGATTCTTTACCTACATGTGGATGTGGTGACCTTGTCAGTGATAGTGGAATATTTGCTCCTAGCCCTTGACGTTTCTGCCGTAGCTGTTTTTACAAGATGATATTGTGTAGGCTAGCAGAGACTATGATAAGTTTGGCACAAGTACTGGGATTGTACAGCAGAGCCACCCGATGTATCTAGACAAAGAAACTGTGACCTCAACAGCCTAAGTACATGCACTGCAATATTTCTTGTTTGAGCATGTTAGTGGGTGTCTGTGCATTTCTGATGGGCGTCATCAACCCTGGTTTGAGTGAGAACCCTGTATCCCCCTGTAAAAGGCCTTGTAGCACATCACCCCTGGAAAACATCTGGTAGAGTTGTGAGGTGTACTAGATATGGAAGTCATGGTAACTGCAAGCGTTGCCAGAATATGCATTCATGATGAATTCCCTAGCATTACACATTACCTGACAGTTAATGGAGTGAAGCCACTTTCTGTTAATGTAGAGCCTTCCCTGTTCTTTGGATGGTGCTTTGATCTCAATGTGCATGCAGCCTATGGCACCCAGGACTTCAGGAAAGTGTGCTATGGGGTAGAACCCCTACATAGTTTTAGCTGTATCCTCAGGGGTATGGGGAGAAATACATATAGTCACTGGCCTGCTGTAGCATAGCAGTCAGGAATTGGTGTAGGATGCTTGATGCTGATGCCTACGCCACCCCACATGTTTCCCGTTGGTCATTGAAAGGTTCCTGTAGCTAATATTCTAAGTTCTATACATAACTTGGTCTCCACCGATATTGGTTACCCTTGGTTTGCCCTTTATCTCAGGTGAAGACAACAGATATTACAGATTTCTTGGAGAGTGCATCTATCCTCTCTGTAATGCTCTAAAATTTACTTCATGCATACCATGAAAAGTTAAATGAGGTCTAAATATTCTTCACCTCCTTGACCAAGGTCTATTAGCAGCAGCAGTACCATGGACTTGAGCCTGTATTCCATAAATATACTGAGGAGTAGCAGGAGCCCCTGACATTCTTTCAACCCAGTCTAGTTTCTGTGACTGTATGCCAATAGGTGTTGAAGTACAAGGCAGCAGAATATATTACGTGCCCATGATTGCTTTATAGCTTGTTGAATATCTCCGCCATCTTAATTTTGTAGATTAGCATATGATTCAGCTGCTTATGCCATAATGAGCATGCCACAATGTTTATTAAGTTTGCGCAGCTCTACAAATCATTTTGAGCTCCTTACAGAGTACACATTGGTACACATGTTTCAGCAAGCCATGAAGGGTTTTTTGAAACATGACCCATGTTTTTTTTTTCTCATTTCAAAACAGCTTTCAACCAGCAACCTCCACTCCATATGTTCTTCTCATCTGTAACTTTTATAATGTTATCAGCAATTTAACCCAAACCCTGCATTCATTTTCTGACTTCTTCCAGTTCATCAGTTTTAAAGTGCAGTTTAAGTTACAATGAGGAAACAAATAATTTTCCATGGGTAGATGGCTTTTTTGTTAAACTGTTTCAGAAATGTCATCATCATTCCCTCAGTTTCAAATGTTAGGTCACAATAAGTCTTTGTCCCTGTATGTATTAACGGATGGAATTTCTTGAGCATTACATTCTAGAACAGTTACCAAATTGCCCTAAGCATACTATCTGTGTACTACAATGCCATTAATTTTCCTATTCTCACAGTTGGCCTTCTCTCTTTTTTTATAAACAGTTTTAGTTAGTTTGTTGTTCCTCCCCTTTTTTTTGTCTGCTGCCTGTGCTGCATGAATTCTAACTACTGCATGCTTTGTTGTATCAAAAACAGACTCCTTATCAGTTTGTTCCTGCTTTTCTCTTTTACCTTCTGCTACTGCTGCATAGCTTTAACTGTAGCATTCTCTGCTGCCACATCACTTGATTCCTTTAATACTTTACCATCCTCAGCACTTCTAAAAACATTATCTGCCATCTTACCCCATGGAAAAGCAGAACTGTCAACTGAATCTTCCTGCTAAATTATTTTCAACAGAACATCATTCTCATGCCCTACCTGACATCATTTCTGTTGTCTGCACTACTTCAGTGTACTTATTTTCTTCATTCTCCATTGAGACAACTAAACTTCACTCATCTGTATCATTGGCAACATGGGAATCTTTATCTGCTTACTTCTTCTGGCTTTTCCCAGTTAGGGGTTGCCACAGTGGATCACCTATCCGCTCATGATTGGCAGTGGAGTTTTACAGTGTTGAGTTGCCAGCCCAGCGCCCAACATTCCACAGAAGGCACACACACGCACACCTAGGGCCAATTTAGAGTGTCCAATCCACCTACAGCATGTCTTTGGGAGGAAACTGGAGCATGCAGAGGAAACCCATGCAACCACAGGGAGGACATGCAGACTCTGCACAGAAGGCACCCCAGCCGAGGATCGAACTGGAGAACCTCTTGCTGTGAGGCAGCAACACTAACCGCTGCACCACTATGGCCATCCCAGTCTTTGTCTGCTTTCTAATATTCCATATTGAACAAACTTTTATCCAAATTCTCCCTTTCCATCTCCAAACTCTCCATAGCTTTTCTCCCCTTCTCATGCAGCTGCTTTCCTTAGGCCTCTTCCTTACTGCTACAGCTGTTGGTCAAGTAGTGCTGATTCTGTACATCGCTGCTAAAGCACATACTCAGGTTTGCTGGTTCTTGGCATTTAATACTGTAGGCATATGGAGAGTGATGACACTAACAAAACTACTAACCTCAGCCAGTTTGCTTACTTCCCTTCATTCTGCTGACTACAGAGATGCTACACTGCCTTCAGCTTTCATCTTTGGCTGCAGTTCTTCTTTGTATATTTTAATCAATCTTGAAATTGAGTTTGCATTTATTGCCTATGCTACAAACCTATTCCTTGTATCTGCCAGCCTTACTGTGAGTTATTTCTGTTGCACATTATCTTTTGCCAAACTTCATTTTATTTGATTTTGCAGTTTATATCATGACACTTTATTAATGTCTTCTTTTTTGGAACAGTAACTGACATACCGTTTGCTCTATTCTGTTTAAGCATCCTACACAAATCTCTCTTTTGATAATACTCAAAAATAGTTATTATTTGTGTACTATATATAAATAACAGCTGGCTGCATTTTATGCTGGCCTTGCCATCTGTTGCTGCTTTCATGTCTGGGTCAAAAACTATATGCTGCTATAATCTACGTCCACAGCTTATGCTGCTATGACCTACGTCTACATCTTGTGAGGATATTATGCATGAGACCGTCTCTGCATCTACAAATGACGGTATAGCAACTGTGCCTTTTTAATAACTCAAAAGCCTTTCACAGTATACTGCTCCAGGCTGTGTTTTAACAATTGAAATGCTTAAGTATGAGATAATCTTTATTTGCTTTAATAGCCATTTGAGTTCTGAACCAGCCTTGATCTATTCTAAAGTACTGAAGATGACCCTCTTGTTGTTTTTGTAATCATCTTATGAGTGCAGGGGCTATATGGGTAGTTAATCAGTTTTAAATGGAAACAGAATAGCCATGGATCTATGAATAGTTAAATAATTATATATTTTTATAGCAATTGCCAAAATAAAGCTTATTGACCTGTTGATAATTTGTGTTTATAGTTTATGAAATGTTTTTCAGACAGAATAATGCCTGTTTTACGTTTAATTTAAAAATATTCTAAAAATAATAGCTCTTGGCCAGGAAGATTTTTTTTTCTTTTTATTGGCCCTCAGTTCTGGAAGATTGTTTCCATTAAGAATCAACACATTAAGGATCTAAGTGGGGCCTTACACAGGGTACCAACTGATCAAGAAGCAGCTCTGGCAAGGGTTTAGGAACAAAACTTCCTTTCCTGCTTTCCTGATATACAACGGTTTTGATAACCACCTCTTGTCTCCCTCCAGGTACCAAAGTGATTGTCAAACTAATGAGAGGTCTTCAGAGGGATGGAGCAGAAAATATAAACTAAAACTAAGAAGAAAATGAATGGCCTATGTAGACTTTTATTTTTTGAACTTTAAGCAACTAAGCTTTGTGTAGCAAGTATTTTTTTACTGATTATTTATAGCTGTGGTGGTAGGAAAATCAGTTTCTGTAGGGAGAGCATTTTCTTAGAATGCAGCACAATGCAACTGAATAAGTTTTGAATGAGAAGCACAATTGTCTTTATATATTATATCTCCTTGCTTCAGAGATAATCATAGCTTCATAGAATCATAGGTGTTTGCTAGGCTAATGACCACAAGAGCCTTATTAAGAATAGCCATGCATCCTTAATCTCAGACAAGTTCTGGTACCCTTTAAAAGTATAAGTGGGGGCTTAGGAGATGAAACATCTACAAGCAGCACCTTGGGAGATGAGCCATTTACAGGCTGCCTGTGTCTGTTAGAGACATAGGTGCCAAACTGTGAATACATTTCCTGTTCCCCATCCGATTGTCCAGGTTATACTTGAGTTGAGTAACGAAGGGACTCTGCTTTGCATGGTTGGGGAGCCTGTTCCAGAGATGGGGTAGTCTCTGGGATACATATGAGTCTCTCCAGCAAGCCCTATTTATACGGCAGGCAAGGTTTAAGTCTTTAGAATGGGTAATTCTGGAGCGGTTTGTTTTGTGGATATGTAGGAGGTCCATCAGTGTGGGGTCTGATAATGCTCTATATGCCATAGATCTCCCCTCAACATTCTGTATGAGACAGAATATAGAGATAGGGCCTTGAGGTGGTCTGCATAGCTCATTTTATTTATGCCCTGTATTCTTTTAGTGAGGAACCTCTTGTGGACGTTACAGTTGTTGGATATGCCTGGTTAGGTACATATCGAAGTGGGCACTGACTGTACTCAATGGCAGGTATGTTGAATGCCAAATACAGTGGAACAATGACTTCCTTGGACCTAGATGCCATACCATTGTTTATAAGTTTCGCAACATAAAATGATTTCCTCATTATTGTAGACACGTGATGGTTAAAGGCTAGATTACTGTGTATGTGTGTCCCTAAGACCCTGACTACTGTGTCAGCTCTAAGGGGTGTGTTGTCTTTATGATAGCTACAATGTGTGCAATTGGTGGATGAGTTCCAAAAAGGACACTATTATGCATTTTTACATATTTAGTTTTAGTCCATGGCTCTGACAGCAGTTGTTTGTCTGTGTCAACCCTTCCTGGACAACATTTGTATCTATGTGGGATTCAATGACAGCTCCTAATTTGCAATCATCTACAAATTAAGTCAGCCAGAGACCACTGACATTGGCCTTAACTTCAGAGAAATAAATTACAAAATGGAGTCTTCCAAGGAATGATCCTTGAGGGACTCCACTTGTGACTGGCCTCTTTGTAGAGGTGAACTCTCTAATTCATAACTTCCTGAGTCCTGTCTGTGAGATAGTTGGATATGCACTGGGTGACATGTGGGTTTGCCCCAACCCCTTGAGTTTGCCAACAGTGGCTGAGTGGGGTATTGTGTCTAATGTCTTTGCGAGGTCAAGGTTGACAGTGTGAACCATTTTGACCTCATCTGTTGCTTTGTTGGCCTTCTAAAAGTAGTCCACCAGGTTGAGTAGCATACCTCTCAACCTCTTAGAGCAAGAAATCTGGACAAAGCAATACATAAAAGTGGGACAAAGGCCCAAAAATAGGGACAATCCTTAAGTAGGTTTTGCATTGCCATAAATTTTCTGGAGGGAATGAAGTCTGAAACTCAACGGCCTGTCATTATTTTCTAACTTCAGTCTTTAATGATTTGCCACTAATTTCCCAGATACCTACAATTTTATTAAAAACAAACCAAAAATATGATGCAAAAATCTGGACATTCTGCAAAAATCTGTACAGCTGAGAGGTATGGAGTAGTCCTAACCTGCCCTTGACGCAACCAAACTGGGTTGGATCAGTGTCTGGAGGTTTACTATATCAATATTGATCATTTTTATGACAGTTCTTTCCATGACTTTGCATATAAGACTAGTGAGACTTATGGGTCTGTAGTTTCCGGGTTCTGTAGAAGACCCACCTTTGTGCAGAGGGAAGACTGTTGCTGTTCTCCATTCGTGATGCACAAAGCCTGTTTGGAGACTACAGTTAAATAGCAATTCCAGAAGGACTGATAGGTTATGTTTCATGCTATTTAGAAAGCATCCTGGGATATTGTCTGGGGCTACTTATGCAATGTTCTTGGCCTTACAGACAGGATTAAGGACCCGTTCCCTAGTAATAGCAGGGGGAGTTACATTTAATGGTATTTCCTGAGGGAAAGTTGAAGGGGAAAGAGGAATAAAGTTGGAGATTAATTTGTTTGCCAACAGATTTGCTATAACTTCTGTCTCAGTATAGGTGGCTCCATTTACCGTGTGCTCTGCACACAATTGTATATTGCCTTTGAGGTTGCAGACATAGCTGAAGAATGCCTTCTGTTGTCCTTGGCCTGGGAGCCCAAATTTCCTCAAATTTGGCTTTGTTTGACTTTACTTGTTCTCTGAGTTATTTGTTTAATTTGATGAGAGAAGTCTTATCCTGCTAGGTGCTGCCCCTCCTAATTTTAGCCATGACTTTCTTCCTTCTGTTATACAGCCTACTGATTTTGTGATTCAACCAGGGTGGCTTGTTTTTTGAGTTAATTCTGCACTTTTTCCTGGGTGGCACACCTGCCTCTACACAGCTATTAACATTCTTGTACAGGGATTCTGTGAACAGTTCTATATAGGCAGCAGTGTTCTCAGGGTTTATGGGGGCTTGAAATTTTGCCAGGTTATTACTTAAGGAATTTAATCTTAGAGATCTTAGAGTAGTTATTGAATATTCCAGGGTTAATTGGATGTCCAGGTTTTATTTTTACTTCAAAGGAGACAATTTTGTCATCTGACCTTAACAAGGAAGACATTACACTGTGGGGGTGGGGGGTTGTGCAGTACTCTCCCATATTAGTCAGGACCAGATCCAGTATGGTTGTACCCTAGATGATGTATTGACAATCTGGTCCAGGGAAGTTTTGTTTACAAAATCGAGGAATCCATGTGTCTGTACTGTTGATGTTATATAGGATTCCCAGTTAATAGCGTGGTGCAGGGCATTGCCACCACACCACAGCAGGTTCTCTCGGTTCGATCCTCGGCTGGATGGGCGCGAGTCCTGTCTTAGTCATGTCCTCCTCCCTGGTGTGTGGTGGTTTCCCTCGGGTTCCTCTTCCCTCCCACATCCAAAAGAATGCTGCAGGTGGATTTGACACTCTAAATTGGCCCTAGGTGTGCATGTGAGTGTGCCTTCTGAATTGAAGTTGCCCATTTATATGGCATTGGGCTGAATGGTGAGTGTGTCCATTAAGTTTAAATACATGGTATTAGATTCCTGGGTCATAGAGAGGGGCCTATAGCTTGCAAGGAAGTAGTATTGTATTTTACCTTTGGTGATTTGAACATTGAGTAGCTCAAGTGCATTGTCCTGTTTGACCAGGATTAAGGTATATTCATTTTCTGATGTAAATTGGGACACATTCAACATTAGTCCCTGTCTGTAATAGCTGGCCTTAATGTGTGGAAGGCATTATATCCTAGCACTGTTGGTTTGCTCTCCATGGCTATAAACCATGTCTCAGTGACTACACACATGTCAGTATTCTCTAGGGTGAAAAGAGATCTAGGGACTGTTTCCTTTTTTGTTTTTTGTTTAGACATCTAGCACTGATCAGTAATACCTTTAGATTTTCTTGGTTTTGATTTGCTATGTCAGAAGTACTTTCAGTTTGGCATTACCTAAAAAACAGACTATTGGGGAAGATAATGTTTTAGCTAATATTTGAAAGCTGGGAGGGGGGTGCAGACCATCCTTGGCAAAGCAGTGTGATCTGTTGACCATCTCCTTCCATTCTGACAATTATTGCACTTCCTTACACCATAAACTGATTTATTGAAGTCAATCATGTTTTGTTCATATTGTGGAATCATCCTTTGAGAAGATAAAATGCTGAGCAATGCAAGGCTTATACCAGCCTGGGATACATATTCCAAGAGCTCCATAATGTCTCTCTTCATATATTCTAGGGAGGTACACCTCAGGTGATTTACACCCACACGGACTATGATTAAGTCATACTTTTTCTTGTGGATCAATGACCTGAGTGTGTGCATAGTGTGATGGATCCTAGCCCTCAATATGCAAATGACCGTGACTTTCTCCTTACGCAGCCTGGTGAGAGGTTTATCAGTGTGTCTCAGGATGGAGTCTCCAATGACCAGAATACTGGATTGTGTGGTGGCTTGCCTTATGGGCTCAGAAGTAGACTCTCCAGGAGATGTGACTGTATGTGTTGAAGTGGGTGTTTTTTGAAAGAGTGCATTTGGGGATGTTGAAGGTATTTGTTATGTGTACTTTGTCTAGGAGGTCTTCGAGGTTTAGGAAGGTAAACTTTGTGCCTCAACTTATATGGGTCTATATGTCTGCTTTGAATTGTGTGTAATGGGTGCAATGGGTTTATGACTGACAACATTATTGACATTAGCAGTACTTTTATGTGAGAGGTTTGCCTACAGTGACATTGTATAAATGCATCTCTCACATACCATATTAGTTTGTTTAAGAATTAACTGTTTGTCAGTAAACATGAGGCAATTTCTACATTGCCTCAGAATGCCTATATCCATCAAGCTCATAACAGAAATAGTGGTAAAGCTCATATCCATGGCAACAAACTATTTTTTATTGATTAGACAGTTGGAGTGAGAATATAAATCAATGTCAGGAGTATCCGGTTTGTACCTCTGGGGACCGTGCTTGTCACTGCAAATTAGTTGTCCGGTGTGTACTACGTACCGGAGAAATTTAAATCATGCTGTTACAGGAAAAATGTCACTCAGGGTACCTGAGTCTATACAGGGTGCTGCCAAACACTTGAGTAGAAACTAATAAGGAGACCCTGAAAATGTAAAGATAAACTATTTAGCAGATATACTGAAGTTATAAACAAATCAAGCAGTACTTACTGAAAACAAAGAATTAGCTTGTCAAGAATGATGAAATGAGATGAGTCATGTAAATAGCTACTGCCTGGTTACTCCTAGTGCTTGTCTCACCACAGCTTCACTCTGAAGTAATGCAATGCTTCTTTGCTTCTTCCCCCACCAGAAGTAAAACATTAGCACCAATCCCAAAGTAAGAAGCAACCCACAGCCTTTTTGGTGATCCACAATCTTGATCAGATGATCCAAAGGTGTGTAGCCTTATTGTAGCCTTTTCCTGGTAGGCATCTCAAATAGCAACTATACCAATCAGGAAGTAAAACACAGACATTCACTGCCTAACCGTAAACAGTCAGGAATCAATGCACTCTGCTCCTTCTCGCACCAGGAGCAGAATATAAGCACAAATACCAAGCTGTCAACTATGAAGCCTATTAGGCTTTTTGGTGATAACAGTCACAGGGAAATAATGCCCCTGTGCTCTTTCTCTCTCCGAGATTACACAGAAGCACTATTCCCAAGATGACTACTGAGAGGCAGAATGTGGGCTCTCCAGTATTTGGTGGTCTTGCAATAAATGTGGTAGATTATAAAGGTAAGATGGAGAAAATGGGGTAATATCCTAAGCACTGCAGTATCCACTAAGCAGTTAGATATGAAAGAGGGGTTAACTTAAGATTTAATGGTCTAAGGGCCACTGATTTTAAAAGAGCAAGACAGATTGAAAGGGGGTAGGCACTCTGTATTCTGGTTTTGTGGAATGCAGTGGGGTGGCCAGTACATTTAAATAGTTGAAGGGGAGTGATTTCATAAAATGATAATGTTTTGCTTAATTACAATAAACAAATAAATAAGAAAGGGAAGGAAATATATGGTCAAATTAACATAAGGGGCAGGCAAATAGAAAGACAGTTGAGTTTACGAACACAATAGAACCAGAGTGAGAAGACAGTAAAAATTTAATTTCTCTGAGACTCACAAGAGACACAGATGTGGTCTCTTTCCTACTTTTAATATGCAATTAAAAGCAGAACACAAGTAAAACACAGTGTAAAGAAAACAAATTACAGTATGCAAAATAAAAGAAGGCAACAATGTAATACAAAATTCAAGCAAAATTGCAGTAATTATATCCACACATTTGCCCGGAAGCTAGTGCCCCCTGAAGATTTAGCAAAGCAATTGTAGCTTTGTGCTTCCCTTATGAACCATAATATGCAGTTTCTAATCCATTTTGTTAGAGAGCAGCACATCTCCATAGCATGATGAGCATGATGAGCACTCCGATTGCCATGCCTCTAGTCACTTGCCATTCTGGGGCTTGTAGTGTGTCTGTTTTGCTATTGAGACAATTAAGATTAACTGCCTCTCAGTTACTCATTTTATCCAATGTGTCCAATGTGTCCTATACCAAGGGTGAGCAATGAACATTATACCTAAACATGCATGTACGGGAAAAAAATAAAAGCACATAGGACATGTCTGAATGGGTCACTAACCACTGTGAGAATGTGGGTGTGTTAACATATGTTGCACCCCTTTGTTTTGCAATGAGTTTAGTAGCTATGTCGCATTTCACAACCTTCTTGACTCTGCATATAGATATCAGATTGAAACTATGAAAAATGAGTTTACTTTGGTTATGTCAGCCTGGGAGATGGGCTTGGGTTAACAGAATTGTGACATTAATTTGGGATTATTTTTAAAGAAGCATATTCTGCTTTACTATCCAACAATGGCTCTTACAAGTTCCATAAATACAAATAAGAATGGGGGCATCTGACCACTGTGAAGGATGCAGCCCTCCATATGCAGATTGCTTTTAAAATACCTTCCAGGCTCATAATGTAAAACATCTGGACAAAGCCAAAAAGGCCCAACAATAAAGACAGATTTTAAATAATGCTCTTATAAACTTATAAAATTTTTCAGGACAACATATTTTGTGTTAGTGTGGATCTGAATTATATGACATTTGAAACTCAAATTTAAGACATTATTTAGTGATTTAAGTGTTTAATGATTTGCCAGAAGATTACAAATTTTATGACAAACATACAAAAAGCACGAATCAAAAATGTGGACGTTGTGTGAAAGTCTGGACAACTGAGAAGCATATTGTCAAATAATCGTGCCATTTATTCAATTAGCCTGGGTCAAGTTTAAAGACTAAAGTATGCATACAAAAGGTCATAATCTACCAATACACACACAAAAACACACTCGTGCATGATTATGTCCAAGCACGTTTTTTTAATTTAGTTTTCTAGCACTCAAAAATTTTTAATTTAATTTTCTCTTCATTCTGAGTTAGGTATGGCTCAATCTATCCAAGGCTTACAGCTTTTACAGGTAAGCCTGGTAGCATAGCTAGGGTGGGACATAATTTGATTGGGGACTGACTGGGAGAAGCCAATGTGTCAGCAATTCCCTACCGGCATAAATGCAGGTAGTGCATTTGTGGTCAGAGCTGAAAAGCTTTAGTGGTTTGTGTGTGATGTAAGATGAAGCAGGTTACTTGTTACAAATGACATTGTGCAGAACCAGAGAATGGAACTTTGTGCATAAGAACCACCATTCTGGGAATGCACCACATGCCCTTATTTGTTTTTTTCTGAACTGCTGACACAAGAATTCCATTAGCTATGCACTGAAGATGGAGCTGAATCTCATTGCATTATTATGTATTTCTGTCTGGATTCATAAGGAGAACAGTACTGCTCTAAAAATCCAATGTGTTTTTTTTTGTTATTTGATTAAATATTTGATAGATGTAGAAATCAGGAAAAGTGGATCTTGCTCTTCAAGGAGTGTCCTACTTGGCAATGGACCTCAGGTAACACATGAGCAAGGTATGCCTCTTGGTAAGCCAAGAGTTTTTCTTACTGGAATGTTTTCTTTATTTGATGCAGTCACTGCCAAGCCTAACAATATGTTTTGGACATGAATTCATATATACATAGTTTCATAGAAATGAAAGTATCATGTCTTATTTGGGAATCAAACCCAAAGCCTTCAGTATATCATGGTGGTGTCACTGCCACTGGACCAACAACAGTTTGCAAAAGCTGTATATTATTTTTTTTACAGGTTACTTGAAAGTGTTATAACAGTATGCATGAGGTATGGTTTATTATTTTTCTGTATTTACCTATGTGTTTATGTATAAAACGTTGTTCAGGTATGTTTGTGAATATTAGTATTTAGTGCATTAAATGTCAGTCATTTTAATGCCCCACCCCCCACCGTTTTTGGTCTTGGAAAAAAATATATCATAAAAGTTAGCATCAGAATGTCCAGAACAGAAAACCTTACATAAAGGCTCACAGTGCATTCATATATCATGCTTCTGATTGTGAGGAATTAAAAATGCATTATTATTATAGGTTCATAGGTTGGTACTGAGCTATCTGCCTAAAGGCATATATTAGCCCAGCCAAGTTGTGCGGTATTCACTGCCCCTTTAGTAGTTCCCTAAACCCTTGTACTAGCAGCTAGTACCCTTGGCCCCTATCTAGTAGTGCTGTTGGTGTGATCCCCGGTGTGAACTTTCTGTTACCCATCCACTCATCAAGGTTCCTCTTGAAGAGTGATATTATTATTATTACTATAATTATTATTATTATTATTATTATTATTATTATTATTACTAGAACTACTACTACCTATTCTAATTGTATGAGTGTATCTGTGCTTATAAACACAACAGTGTAACTTACAAGAAATTCCTTCAGCATAAGATGGCCAACTTGTAATGTAAATATCAATATATGCAATGTTAATAGATAAACAGCAGAAATTACCTGGGGTTCTGTGCTGCTTGTGGTTGGTAATGCTTTGAAATTCTGAGCTATTTGAAGTGTAAGAACATGGAAGGCAAAACCCATATAGGTAGGTACCTTGCTTTTTATTGCTTGGAATATATTTTTTGAAAGAACAAAACCAGCATTTTGAAAATAGAAGTCATGACCTATAAACAGATAAAGTAGAAATAATACAAGACTACATAAAGTTCCCAAAGAGAAAAAAAATAAAAGTACTGTCAATTTCCTTCGACAAAGATTCTTTATTTTGGAGTCTCCCATAAGAAATATCCTTTGGCATTTTAAGTCTACATAGATACTCCTTCCTCGATGATGCTCAGAACATACTTTCTATAATGATGTAGTTTGTGTAATACAGAGAGAAAAATTGGTTTTGAGAACACCTTGGGATCTTTCGTATAAATTATGAAAAACTAAGAATGAAAGGTAAGGTAAGAGTTTTCCTACAGATGCTCTATCTAGACCAAAATAATGTTGACCGTTAATTAAATTTCTAAGATACCATAGTATCTAATCTCAAACTATCACATACAAATGAAAGGAAAAACTTCTAGGAGGAGAAATAGCAGTGATAGATGGTGGAAGGTACCATGTCAGAAATTAGTAACTGAAGAGGGTAGTAGATGGTAGACATCACAGCCAAGATGCCTAAAATAGCTCATGTAGGACTTGCAGAAATGTGGATATTGTAATGTTTACAGCAAGACCAAAAAAAAAAAAACGAAAGAGGAAGAAAGATGGGTGAGCAGTAATGAGAAAAAGTAATCTCAGTAAGACAGGATGTGAGCTTTTCTAAAAATGCTATATTATTACAACAAACAGAGTTGAAAGGCTACAAAGAAGGGAGCAATATGTGAAGGAGGATAAAGCAGCAATTAAAACTGAGCTGCAAGAACAGGCTTTCACAACATAAGAATTAATCAACATAACACAAAGACAAGGGGGAAATATGGATGACCTTAAAAATCACTCAAGAAAAAGTGACATTAGAATAACTGGATAACAACACAGAGTGAACAACAGAGACGTGGGTGCATCTGCACTGCAGCTATTGCAGTGAATTTTGTGATACTAGAGAATTAGGGGACACTAACAAAGAGGATACAGAGAGATGGACAGTGACAAGCGACAACAGAAAGCAAACACAGGCATATGTGGCATGTTTCTGTTACTTTGTTGTAAAAATTTAAATAAGCCAAGCAAAATGATTTAAAAGCTGGTCAAGGATTGTCTAAAGACTATAGGAGAAATAAAGCTATACCTAAAGTATTAAATGAACTAAGAATGATGGAAACAGCTGCATGGTTGAAATACCCCACAATTCGGGAAGAACAACAGGAAGAGGAATTGTTGCTGTACAATATGCAGTATGTTCAAAAGTTTAAACAAAGGTATCACAGACAGCTAAACATTCCAAGCAGTAAATATTTGAATCACCTGCAATAGATGGACTGGCAAATCAACCTTAGAAGTAGGATATGTGATGCAGAGACTATTGACAGAAGTGCAAAATCCGCTCCTGAAACTTGTGCAGGGAAGAGGAAGATAAATGGAAATAGAGAGTGGCCACATGTCAAACAGCTGAGCATGCAATAAACAAATCACAAACACACTACTAGTAACTATAATAAAAGAGATAAGATGGTGAAGTGGAAATACATGAAGAATTATATTAAAAGGACAGAAGAACAAAAATCCTCTCCCATGAAAGATATAGGTACAAAAACAGAAAAAGAAGCAGAAATAGTGACAGACAAGGGACACTTTTATAGCGATGAGATGATGGTGTATGCGATGTTTCAGGCAACTCGTAAGTGAATTGCTAGACAGATGTAGGAATATATAACCTGGAGAGAATCATTTATGATGGGTGGCAGAGCCAAAGATGAGCAAGACAGGAAACAGAGAGAATGTAATGGAATGCAGAAAGAGACAGGCAATAAAAACGTGGTGGAGATGGACACTGAAAAGCAGGTGAATAAGGTGATGTATAAAACTGAGGGGGATTCACCTTTGCAAGAAACATTTTAGTATGAGAAAGTAGAACAGATAGATTCTTAGGGATGATAAATTTAATGTAAATAATAGAACAATAGATCCATATACAAATATACTCATATTATATAATGCAGCAGTGAGACATAAGGTAAGCCTGCAAGAACAGAAAACAGTGAAAAGCGGGTAAAGGTGTGCTATCTATAAATGGCAGAGGTATGGACAAGGAAACACTGCAAGGACTAGTAAACAAATCAATATATCAGAATATGGAAGGCATGGACAAACTGGAAAAGTGCTGTGGGAGTGGAATGGGGAAAGCTGATGAATGCAGAAGGAAAGAAGAGACATAATGCAAGAAGGGCAGCTGAGGAGATGGAAAGAAGAGAGAGAGAGCATAGGTTGTACAGAAGGAAGCCAGAATAAATGAAAGGGGAATGGAAGCACTACAGATCAGAGGGAAAAAACAATAAGAATATAATTAGGAAGTAGAGAGTAAGAAATTCAATGACTACTGCAGGATTGTGGGTAAGGCAAAAAGAAAACAGCGGTATAGATCAGAGTGGGGAAAAAAAACAATATGAATGTGTTCAGAAAATAAAATTATTGCAGATTAAGAATTTAACAATGTTTTTAGAAGGGCTAGTGTATGGTTGTGTGGGAGGTACAAGGAAATCAGCTAGCAAAAAAATACAAGAAGAAGCAGACTGAGAGAGGTACAGTAGATAAGGGTAAGAGATGGACTATATTTTGCTAGGACTAGCTAATCAGGAACACATTTCAAGGCATAATACTGGAAGATTCAGAAATAACAGGAAGGTCAGACATGTAAGAATGGAACAGGGGAAAGAATATTGAGTGATATATACTGGAAGATGAACAAAATGTCAAGCTGAATGCAGAGATGACAAAGGATGAAGTAGGAAAAGCCAGGTACAAGATGATAGAGAGGAAAACTTGAGGACCAGATAGATTTCCCTCAGAATTCTGCAAATTGCTTGGAGGGGGTGCAGAATGTCCTATAGGAGGAATACAAGTGATCACAGTACTAAAGTAAAATATGTAAAAGTTCAAGGGGGTTTGAAGTAACCATGATATCCCAAAGGGAGGAAAAAGGGAGGAAATGGCCATTTTAGACCTATCTCTTTGACTGACATCAAAGATTCTGGCAAAGGTATTGGTAGGAAAACTAAATGAACCATTGGTAAAATTATACTAGCTGAGCAAAATGGCTTTGTGAACAGAAAGGAGGCAGAAAACTGGCAGCACTTGCTGGAATGTATGCACAGGGAGGAAATAAAGCTGGAAAGGAAATGAATGGAAAGGAAAGGGAAGGAAAGGAAATGAAAAGAAAGGAAAGGAAAGGGAAGGAAAGGGAAGTAAAGTAAAGGAAAGGGAAGGGAAAAAAGGAAAGGAAAGGAAAGGAAAGGAAAGGAAATGAAAGGGAAAGAAAAGGAAAGGAAAGGATAGGAAAGGGAAAGAAAAGGAAAGGGAAGGAAAGGAAAGGAAAGGAAAGGAAAAGTGAGATTTAGCTTTTGATCTGCACAATGCCTTTGATATAGTGAGGTGGGAAATTCTATTGAAAACTCTGCAGTAAAGGCAGATAGAGGAAAAGTTCATTAACTGTGTACAGGTTTGCCTAAAAGCCATCCACTATTTTTTATTTGACCTATCACTTATTGAAAATTCAATATCAAAAAGTGTGAGCTAAAAACATAAAAAAAAAAACAAAAAAAACAATATTTTTCTCCCCACTTCAACTCCTATATCCCCTGAAATTATACATACTGACACCACTGTTACAGTGAAGAAAAGTGGAAACATCCTCGAAAAGTCTGCCACTGGCTTGCACATCTCAATACTTTGTAATAAAACTCACAACAGAAGATAAGCTGCTGGATTGCTACACAGTGATCATCTGTAAGCACGTCTTGGATGCAGGCCATGCACAAAGACCAGAAACTGAAATACTAATAAATGGAGGTGTATCAGATAAGGCAAGGAAAGAGAGGGGAACCAGACAAGGATGTCCAGACTTGTTCACACTTGTGGTTGAGAAGCTAGCACTGAAAGTGAGATGCAATACAACAATGCTTGAATAAAATAAGTTTGTATCATATGACTGTGATTACATGTCCATGTCAGAGGTTGTGACTGCAGCAATGACAGCTATAAGAGATACTAAAGGCTGTCCTCAGGAGCAACAATAAAAAGACAATAATAGTGACAGTAGAAAAAGGGTAGGTGAAAGGAGGAATAAGTGAGATAAAAGAGATGGAGTTTCCTGAGTTCCTAGGGCTCTATGTTAGGAACATATTGAGAAAGGCAATGGGTAGAAATCTACAGAAAGTTGGAAGAAAAATGTAAGTGATGCTGTCCTTAAAGGGTATGCAAAAAATTATACATTGTTTTGGAGAATTAATGCAGCAAGAAAACAGATATTCCTAATAATCACTCACTTACAAATAGACCCAGGGGGGACATGACAATAAATGCAAACAGATGCAGAGAACTGGTACAATGAAGGAAAATGGAAAAGAGTAGGCAAGGCAGAAATGAAAATACATAAGAAAAGAGGAGAGGGAGGCTAGTGGATTCTGCATAACCCTACATATGCAGTGACATGTGACATCATTAAAAATAGAAGAGCAGGAGGTTAAAGAAAAGAAATTAAAAGAAAGACATGTTGCAGCTTATTAAAGGATATAAATGAAGCAACACTAAAAAAAGCTGGAACACATGAAGTTAGGTAAAGGGAACCTCAAAAATATTGTAGAGTAGAAGGTCCAGGAATAATGCTAGAGAAAAAATGGAAGAAATCTGGTAGGTAAGGGGGGTAGCTTAAGAGGATGATTTGGTATACAGAAAAAACAATGTTAGAGTAAGGTTAAAAAACAATGGAGTACTTAGTACAGGAATACAGAAAACCAGAAATCCAATGGAAGAACTATTTGGTACTCTGAGAGACCTGGAGAGGGTAAAAAGAGAAAGAAACAGGGAGAAACTGCGGTGAATATGAAACAGGATTACACCCTAGAGGAAGTGGAAGAGGTTAGGGAGGTAAAGCAACAAACATAACTATGAAGTCTTAAGGGAAAGAAGGGGCAAGATCAAAGAAGAAAGAATGAGAAAGAATTGTGAAAGGGAAGAGGGATTCAGTGTACCTGCTGGATATCAGCTGAAAACAATTCAAGTAGTGAGGCACATACAGAATGTACACAGAGCTGGAGATCAAAGCCTGAGAATACTGCATAGATAGTATCCATCCCCAATGAAATTGGTAAAGGAATGCAGAAAGGAGGATAGTAAATGCTGGCAATATCAGGAAAAAGAGGCAGGAATTATACACGCATTGTGGGGCAGTGAGTGGGCATAAGAAGTCTGAGACAGGCACAAAAGATTAAAGAAATGTAAGCATACTTTGGAAGTCTATGTATGAGACATAAAGAAATAATTCAAACACTGTGCTATGCACGTAGGTACTGCACGGCCGGAACAAACCAAAAAAAACACTGTTGGCCCAGCAGATACGTGTAACAGTAAAAAATGATACAATTACTCAAATATTCGCTGATTATACATATCTTTAATAATCAGACCGGTTTCGGCAAAAAAATATATGCCTTCATCAGTGATACACAGCAAAAACACTAGACATTACTCAATGAATATTTATGAGTGCCTAACCAATGAGAGTGAAAAACCCTGCATAATTAATGATGGTTTGTTCTCACAACAGAAACAGAAAAAACTTCAAAGAAGACAAAAAATAAACACTCATAGATCAGTGTATCCATGGGTTCACAAACAAATATAACCAATTGGTTATGTAACATGGAAATAATAATATATCAATCAAATAATGAGTATAAATGGACATGAGCATCTGGAAAGAAAAAGCAATGAAAATCAAGCGGCTGCTAAGTACTGAAGTTAAAAGCATCATCATTCTAAACAGGAAGAGACAAAAAAACATTAAGGGTTCATGAATTACACAAGTCATACTAGGAGGAGGGATAGAATGAACTCAAATGGAAACCAAGGATGTGGGGCTGGGAGTAGGAAGAGGGTAGGAAATGAAGCAGCCAACAGCTGCAGAGACATGGCTCATCAAGCATGAGGACAGCATGTGAATGAAACATACTGCATGGAGTTAACAAGGTAAAAAAAAATATCAATTCTGATGGCTTTACAAATTGCTGTAGTCCCGACAAAATGCTTTGTGAAGTTTACCTTGCACTGTAAAAAAATCATTGTGACTTAAATCTTCAGTTATTGTCATAGTATATAAGCATCCCGTTTTATTAAAAAGTTATAAAATAACTTTTTATCACAAAGGCATTTGTGAGTGGTTCTTTATGAAATAATTTTGACCTCAGAAAACATTTGTGGTCGGTTCTCCTGGAACATTTTGTCTTCATAACGTGATGTGCTATCATTCTTACCCTATCAATTAAAATGTCCTTATACAATGAAGCTTGATACTTTATTTTGGCATGGCGGTAGCAATTCACATGCAGACTATGTCTAAATGATACATTATGCAAAACAAGGTATTTAGTCATAAATGCGTCATTGTGATCAGAAAATTCTGATTGTCAATCAGCAAGTTCCTTGTAATGACTGCTTAAATTCCCATTCTTGGGTCCTTATTTTTATTGTATATCTGCTTTGGTTTAACATGGGAAATGTGTTCTAACCCTTTCCTGGTGACATGAAGTTTTAAACAATAAATGGTGTTATTCAGTACAGAAACAGAAGTAATAATTGTGTAGCAGCTACAAATTGGTGGGGTTGGGGGTGTTCAGAAAAATAAGCTCTGTAGCAGTAGTAATTCTTAGCTTTCTTCTCCAGTAACACTATACAGCTAACTAGTGATAAAGAGACATGCAGGAGTCGGAAGTAGTAAGTAATCATTAACAACTGATTGGTATATCCCTTATTCAAGTGGCTAGCAAAGCTGGAAAGCATGTGTTAAATTTTACCCTACCAATCAAAGCAGACCCCCCCTACACACACACACACACACACACACACACACACACACACACACACACACACATTTTTTTTTTCTGAAAATAGAGTAGTAGAGATTATCTAGCAACTGCTCTCCCATGCTTTTTAAGTCTTCAAAAAGGCACTGAGGTAGAACACATTACACATTTACATTAGTTATACCCTTGGATTGCTGCATTTGAATGCAGCTTTACCCAACAGTCTACAGTAGTGCACCATGCAAGAGGTACTTAATTTTATTGTACCACTGGAATGGTCTTTGTTTACTCTTCTGCAATGTAATCAGTAACTTTTCTAAAAACAGCATTCAAATGTGTACTCTGATTTTGAATAAATTCAAGATATTTTTTTATTTTTTATGGGAACATTCCTCCAAAGTGCAGTTTTATGTGATAAATTGTAGACTGCATTATTTTCACAATAAATCTGCAAGCACTCCAGCTTTATTTGTAGTGCCAATCACATTTTCGCGACAATATCACCATACATTTAAATCATAATTTATGTACAATACATTTTAAGACATTTAAAAACTTATAAAGTAGATGCTAATTCAAATGTATATAACTTAGTGCCAAATATAATTAAAGATTACATAACAGACACATTGATTCCTTCCTAACTTTAAATGTTTAGAAGTAAAGTTTGCACATTGTCAGATAATAGATATTTTTACATAAAGTAGAATATAGCAAAATATGTTACCAAGAAGTCTAGACTGTCTACTTTTCTATTTCCAAATATTGAGGAAATGTTGCATGCAATATAAATAGAACACTGTGCTGAAAATGACAAAGATAATTTTATCAGTCAGAGAGATATATGCATTGTATGCCTATTTAAGGAGCATAAGATCTGATCTAATAAAACATTTAATTTCTTTATCTAAAGTGCATACATATAACATTAAAATGATTACTGAGCATTTAATTGATTCACATTGATTCACAGATATTTATTAAAAGATAGACATTATAAATAGTTTACTTCAAAAACAAGGCAAGATTTTAGGGTTGTAGAAATATCAAGGGAGTAGTAAATGCAAAGTGTTTTAAGGGATGACAGGATAAGATGCTTTTCCAGAAGACAAGATGTGATTACAGTAAGAGGTAGACTGTCTGATGTGTTTGGATCTAAAAGCCATAATTCTCATTGCAATGCAGTTATAATTTCTTTGTAATAGTCATTCAAATTAATCATGACAATGGAGATTGTTTTTTTTTTCTTTCTGAAAATATTTTTTGTAAAATGCATAATTGTACCGTAACGTAAACATGTAAAACAAAAAAATATATATAAAATACCTGCTCAACATTGTAACTGTAATAATTTTTTGTAAAAGCAAAGGACACGGTAAAAATCAAATCCATGTCTAAAAAAATAGAAAGAAAAAAGTTAAATGTGTATTTTTACTGCGACCTTTGCTTTTACAATAAAGGTGTACCATTACAACACCTAGTAGGTATTTTATATATTTTTTTGTTTTACATTTTTTTGTAAAATACTTATAACAAGGTTAAATAATATGCATAAGGGAAATAGTTTAAAACATTTACATGGATGAATTACATCAAGATTTTTTCCACTAAAAACATGAGGAGTCTTACACTTGATACTTAACCACTGAATTATATAACTGAATGTAAGATACAAAAAGAGAATAATTAGAAGCTGTGAACATTCATTTCAGATATGAAATATGCACAATGGCCTACTACACATCAAAAACTGTCTATACAAATAGTTATAATATGTAATAAAGTTTCTATTGATTACAAAAACAGAAGACAGATACCATTACTGAATGCCAGTGACACAATTTATATGACAATATGGGTAAACAAAATTAATGCATTTAGATGTGAACTGATATGTAGCACAGTGAAGATGCAAATCAGGTGCAAATTCATTAGAATTTCTGATTCCCAAATACTTGGTCAGATATAAACATAGTGCAGGTACTCCCTCAGTGTTTGCTGCTAATGGATTGCAACTGTGAATGATTACTCGTAGGGAGAAGGAAAACACAACAGTGATGCAAAATACCTTACCTTCAATGCGTGTGTCAGGTTAGACTTACAAAGTGTGTAGAAGAAATTTTGTCAAGGTTGGAAATGTAAGTAAGCAGTACAGAGTTCACAAGTTCTGTTTATTAACATCCAACTTCTGCTTCATTTGTTGACAACTAATTATTATTGCTATTTAATAGCCTCACACATTTTAAGAATAATGATAAAGAATGTCTTACAGATTGCATGTCTCATATTCCTGGTCAGATACGACAAGAATGAGCAACAAATGCAGAGAGGTAATACAGAGCTAAATATTGCAAGCAATAGTCATAAATGGTTGTGTGATCACAGTGCATTACATCCAAAAATAATATATGCACAAATAACTATTATGTGGTTTCATAGTACTGTGGCTGATGTAGCAGTTTTTTGCATACAGAATGATTTCAGTTCCCTGCTCCAAAGCTGTTTGTGTGGCAAAGATGGATAAGGCAAAGGCACCATTATTGTGTTCTGAAGGTTCATTTGGAGTGAGAATTCAAATCCAGACCTATGCAGAAATATTTATTATGTGCTAACAAACATTTTGTTGTGTTTATGTCATAGATTCCTTTATGTTATTTCAACTACTTTCCCTTTTATTTATTTATTTTTATTTTTTTATTTATTTATTTTTTTTTGCCAGTGCTTGCATGGTGTGTGGCTTACCACAGACAAGGGAAACAGAGAAAATGAATGTCAGGTTTGTTGTGCTTACCTTGTTCGTGCAACACTTAGCAGTGTGCAAACTTGGACTAGTGGCCCACACAGGAAGCAGACAGAACATATGCAGACAGAGCATCTGTAAAAGTGTAAAGGTCAAGAAGGATATATTGCTATCATTTTTGCTTTACATCATGTGGCATTGTGTGACAGTTAGCAAGGTTTCTGAACACCTGCAGTCATCAAACACATGCAAACCAGACACAGTCAGTCATTGAAAATGAATGCATTCAATTAATTCTGTTGGGGACTACACAAAAGCACTAAGCAGCATTGCACAGCTGTTAGAACTTGAGAATGAGTAGGAAAATCAATTGTTATCTAACCAATCCTTTGGCAGCAGGTATTAATGTGGGGCTAAAATATAGATGGTCCATCCTAGGTTCTAGCAACCTATTTTTACTGTTGTGACAGTGCAGTTTATAGTAATGAACTGAAAAATATAGAAGTGCTATTTCAGCATTCTTGTAGCAACAGGTGTATGTCTAGGGGCTATCATGCTCATGATCCTGAGATCTAATACAGGATATTCTACATATTTTTACTTTTGTTCCATTTCCCATTATATTCACTCTCACTTATAACACTTTATATAGTGAGGCTGATAGGAATTATATGTATGAAGCATAAAACACCCTTATTGTATTTTCAGATGTATGAGTGATGGTATATGGTCTAGTATATTTCTATAAGTATGGTTCTGCTATCTGGACCTGGGTGGCTTTCACAATTAAATAAAGAACATACACATCTGGAGCTGTATACAAGAACCTTGTCAGACCTCACGCATGCATAAGACCTCAAACTATCACCTGTATTTATGAATGATTCCTGGGTATGTGTGAGCAGCACTTCTGTAGCAAAAATTTAAAATCACCACTGTGGAAGAAAATGTTTTGTCCCTTCCTAGGTTTGAATAGCACAAATTTAAAAATCAGTTTTACCAGTGTATAAAGATAAAAACAAATTTGTCTGGTCATGACAGTTATGCCACCAGTGCATGGCTGCAAACTTTACTCAACTAAGAGGTACTTTCCAGTTTACAGTATTTACTTCCAAACTACAACAGCAAACACACCTCATACTGATGTCAAGTGTTAGATTAACCTTCCAATTTAAAATGAACATCATGGAAACTTGGCTGGCATTGTGACTAGAGTTTGCACACTACTAGTAAATATGATGACAGGAATTGGTGGGAAAGCATTAGTTGTCATTGATCTACTTTGGCTGTTAGACATGTCATGAGTTAGAGGGGAAGCTACCCAGTTTATGGCACAGAGGCTGGGTGTCCAGTTGGCCAGTATACTTACTGGAATTCTGGTAAAGAACCCCAGCCAATGGCTTCTTCAGGGAGACTATTCTGGCTCTCAGTACAACTCAAGGTTTGGAGTAGATTGGCTTAGGCTGTACCTGGTGCTACTGGCATTCCACACACTGGAGAACAGTGTAGGCATCATTTTAATGATCTACAGAGGTACAAAAGGAATACTCTCAACCAGTGGTTGAATGAATTTTAAATGGCTGGCATCCCACAACTGCGTATGTATGACAAAAGAGAGTATTTGTAATACATAGGAAGCTAAATATAGGCTAGACATTCCACAGCTGATGCCAAAAGAGAGTTTAATAGCCAGGCTCATGCTGATCAAATGGTGAGACTGAGGGAAACAAGTGGTGTCTATGCAGCACAAGAGAAGCTTTAAAAGTTAAAGATAGATTTTCTTTATACAGTTGTAGAAAATTGAGCATGTATATCTTAACTGTAAAAGCAAGTATGCATGCATTAGTCTGTAGCACAACCCAGCTTCAGGACTCAAGTATAAGACTGCAGTCAGAGGCTGTGGGTTCAAATATCACAAGTAACAACTATACAATATTGAATTTCTTTAAAATATTACATAAAATGAAACTCGATACAGGTGGCATAAATGCCCTGCTGTTTACTGTATTCTGTATAACTGGACCAAGCATATGTGGAATATATGCATATTTCAAGGATTACTTACAAAAATCTGTAGTTATAGTGGATAGTTGCTAGGATGTACAATTAAATGTAATACTTAAGACAAAATAGCTGTATAATTGCGTCAATGCATTGCATGTCACATATAATGGTACTAATTTTATCTCTTTTTTCTCTCAACCCAATTCAGCTTTTTTTTTCTATTATGTGTCGTCAAACTGTCTCCATATCATCCATCTGTAACAAATCAGTAAATGCTGTCAGAGGTGGGGATTTCATGATGTCAAGCACTCAAGCTGCCAGTGGATTAAGAGCGCAGTGATGACAGTCCAGTGAATGATGACTAGAATATCACTGCCTCCATGTTTGATGAGAATGGGCTTGGTTTGTCCACTCCCTCACCCCAATGATGGTGTTCCCCAAACTTTTGTGCCCCTCATCATCCCTGTGTCTTGTCTTCTTTGTCTTGTTTGTTTGCAATTGATTCCTCACCTACCCAACTTACCTGACCCAGAAATATCAATGTCCCTTGCCCAGCATTCCTCACTTATTGAATTTAAAAAAAATGGTAACCTGTCCAACAAAAAAATATGGTACCATACATAGCTATCTATTTTGCACAAGTGTCTTCTTGACACACTTGATTCAGTTCAGTTGGCAATACAACATTATTACATTGTTGTCAACCCGCCCTTTCAGGAGATGAGAGTCCAAATTCAGTTAATATTCCACACATATTTTCAGTTTGCACTACTGAAGAAAGGGATGACTTTGATTCTTTCCTACCTCCCTCCTGCACATTCCTGTATCGCAATCCCTGTGTTCTTCCTCCTGCGTGCTCCTCATTTCACCAATTTCCCATCGACCCCATTTTTCCACCTATAATATGGTCAAGAAATAGAACCATACACAGTACACAAAAGTACCAGAAAAAGCAATGGATTCCTTCCATCTTTGACCTCTATGTTTGCATAGAGTTTGGCATCACAAACTAAGGTCAAGCAGCGGTGAGCGGCTCTACAATGTTGCAGTTAGCTCCACCCAATGCCACTTAACTCTGCTGCATTATGTAATATAAAGAATAATGTCATTGCATTATCACTGTTTATTTAGAAATATTACATGTTCCTGGATATGAATGCAGTATCATATGGGCTCAGAAAGAAATGTATCAATGCCTTTACACCTGCTGCCACAGAGTCAGATAAGCAGCAGGTGTGTTTCATACACTGAATACTAACTCTCAGAATTTTAGCAATGCGGCTCATGTTTTTTGCACTGCTTAACTATGCACAAGCAGAGAAAGTAATAGATATGTGTATCTTGTATGCACAAACACGAGCAAACCCACTGCTCGCCGCTACGCTATGCAAAGCCACAGTTAGCATGTATTAGTGTTATTTACTGTCCATTTACTCTTCATGCCATGAAAATACATGTAGAAACATAATGAATTGAAGGCTCTATCTAACAATATGTCACATATTTTCAGTGCAGCCATGTGTTGCCTTTCCCTGTGCACTGTAACCCTGGTATCTCAGTAATTGATAACAAATATATCAACTAAAACACATAAATTAATAACAAATGTTATGTGATATGCAATGCACATCAATCTGGCAACATGCAGAATTAGAACAATCTTCATTGTTGAGCATGTCTACACATCCATCAACTGACCCTAGGAAATATCGACCCATAAGCCTTAACAGCCTTATCTGCAAGGCTATGTAAAGAATCATCATGGAACTTATTCACAAAGATATAGGCAGCCTTCAAACTCTTGACTTGACTTGACCCATTTTGGTTTCATCAAGGGTAGGTCTTGCTTATTAAACCTAGTGTACTTCTTTGATAATGTCACCAATGCCTTGGATGAGGGAAAATCAATACATATTTCATATCTTGATTTAACCAAGGACTTTGATACAAACCCTCATACAGGTATCATAGAAAAACTCTCCCATCTGTAGATTAACCCATACACTACTAGATGGGTAACCTCCTGGCTGGGCGAGAGAACACAGACTGTCAAAGTTGAGGAGTCCACCTTCTCCAGTACACCAGTTACCAGTGGAGTACCACAAGGATATGTGCTGGGCACTCTACTGTTTGGAAATTATTTCTCTGAAGTCCATGTGAAAGAAGAATGGCCTGTGGCTTACCAAGTTTACAGATGACTGTAAACTGGGCACAATCATATAGATTCCCCCAACAATGTAAACATATTACATAAAGGACTGACATAAACAAATGATTGATGCCAAACTCATGCACTGAAACTTCATGCAAAAAAGTCTCATTATCCCCTTTGCCAAAGAAGTATCCCCTGCTGATTATGATATAGCTAGCACCCCCTCTAAGCTCAAACTCAGTGGTGTGAGACTAATGAACATAGGTTTACTCCAATCAAAACTTCAATCACATGTGTCCATAGTGGTAAGAAAAGCATTCTACATTGTGCACCTCTTAAATAAGGGCATCACGTCCAAGACCATGGAGGTCATAGCTCCACTGTACTCTACCCTTACCAGACCAATAACTGAGTACAATGTTCTCTTCTGTATGTACCTCACCAGACACCTGCAGTAACTGGAGACACCACAGCGTTGTCTGACTTAGAGATTCCAGGGCCTCCAAAACATGATATACATGAAAAGATTAAAAGCCTTATCACTGTACTCAGTATCATACTGGCAGCTGAGAGACAAACTCTGTCTGGCCTAGAGAGCAGTCTTGGACCCTGCTTTAATGTAAATTCTGGACATTCGCAAATCAAATGGGACAAGAATAACTTGCTTGTGGGATTTCAACCCAGCCTGTCACATAAACAGAGCATGCTGCAGAGGCAGGTATATCTCCCACAAATTGTCACTCCTCTGGAATAGTCTTCCACTCCATTTGACCTTATTCAAGTGCAACCTCAGAAATTGGATGGGTAACCATAAATTCACCCCAGAAGTGGCACCTATATCCTTAATGGACAAGAGCCTTCAGTGCTGATCACAAAATCAGTCTACTAGCAATGTCCATCTAACTATGGTCAATAAGGGTACTCAGGTTTTTATATAGCTAGGCTTGTAAAGCCCCTAGGGCCATTAGTGTATCAACATCCTATGAACTTCTGCAGGCCTCCCAACATCTTCTCTCCAACATCCATTGTTGATGTCATCTACTATAAGTTGTCCTGCAGCCTTATAAGAGTCAGACGTGTGCTGTGGCACTTCTATAAAGCACAGAGCCCTGTAGTCTGTGCACTTAGAAAGGATGAGGTTCTGTTTTCACTGCAGTCAACTGTGTGTGTGTGTGTGTGTGTGTGTGTGTGTGTGTGTGTGTGTGTGTGTGTGTGTGTGTGTGTGTGTGTGTGTGTGTGTGTGTGTGTGTGTGTGTGTGTGTGTGTGTGTGTGTGTGTGTGTGTGTGTGCGTGTGTGTGTTTGTGCAGTTGCTTGCCATTAGAGAGAGACTTTTACATCAGCAGGTAGGACACTGATATTACCATTCTCCTCACCAGACACTGATGATGTCATTACCTCTATCTGACTTGTGTATGCGCACAATTCACACCAGGCAGGGTAAGAGACTGGCCTGCAGGCCAGACAGAAGTCACTTCATCTTATACTCTACATATTACAGTGCTTGCCTTTCAGTCTATCCACATACATCATGGCATGGTTTGCAGGCCCTGTGTTTTCTCGGTGGGAACCCCTGTGGTCTCTCCATCTGCTGCATGTGTCTGGTGAGGTACATTCAAAATGGAGCATTGTACTCTATTAGTGATCTGATGAGATTTGAGTATAGTGCTGTTATATAACCCTCAGATCTGAATAAGACTGTATGGCTTATGATGTGCATAACATCATCTTTCAATACCACTGTGGACACTTGGTGGTTGAAGTTAAGATTGCTATCTATGTGTGTTCCCAAATCTTGCATCACTGGGTTTCATCACAGAGGGAGTGCTGTCAATGCTGTAATTAGCAGGGAATTCAACTTTGCAGAACGACAAAAATAAAAAAATTTGCATATATTTGTAGACAGTGTCGCTTTATCACCAATCATTTGTCTATGTTATCAACATCAGTGAACTGAATGATTCAACCCAATATGCATGAATCAACAAACACTGTAAGACAAAGACTATATACTGTAAACTGAACTATTGAGAAATAGATTCCAAACAGTAAAGGGCCAAGCACTGATTTTTGGGGTACACCAAATGGTGACAGCTGTACTGGTACATGTTGATTCATGAGCTTTCACAGTATGTGTTCTGTTGTTGAGCCAATTATTTACTCATCTAGTGATACAAGGGTTAATCTCCAGCTGGGAGAGTTTCTCAATGATATCTGCATGGGTGACTGAGTCCAAACCCTAGGCCAGATGAAAATGGGCAATGTGCACTGTCTTACCTTCATCCAGGCCTATCAAACAAAATCAATGGGCTGTGACAACATCACAGATCACCTATAGCATGACTTAGCACATACACCTTCCTGACACGGTTGGATACACACTTCAACACACCATCCACATAGACTATGTTCCCGTAGAAGAGTTTACATCAACATGCATCCATCTGAGCTGTGGACAGCACTCAATGCATGGATGTATAGACACATTCTAACTCTCCTCATCTGTGACATAGACCCACATGTCATCATGGACCTTTACTGAATGTCACTAGTAATATCCTGGGGGTCTATATTACATAGTCAAAGTTCCGTAACTCCAAACACCTAATTATGTTCTAAGTTGCGGAACTTTGACTACATAAAAAAAAAATAAAAACAACATACAACAAAATAAATTGCTATAAGTTCGGGGGCAAGCACCCTTGCACCCCCCACATGGGGGATTGTGCCCCCCCACACCCCGCTACTTAAATTTGCCAACTTCGAAATTGCACCACATTGAACATAATGGAAATCTCCGCTTATGGAGATTTCCATTCAAACGCGCAAACTTTTAAAAATTCGAACTTATGGTCAAGCCCATATGTGGTCTGAACTTGTTAAAGTTCAACTACGTGATAGGAACCCATATCCTGGCTGGAAGCAACAGACCTGTGTGAGTTGTTAATGCTACATCACGTCTGTTACATCTGTTAGATGTCCTCAAAGGGGTCCTCAAGGGCATGCATGATGACAACTCTATCATTCTTTTGAACTTGACAAGCCAAAAGCAGTTAACACAGATCCACAGTGAGGTATTCACCGAATACTGTCAAATGTGGCCATAAATGCCTATATCACCAAGTGGGGAGACCAGTGTATCACATATATGGCATCTAATTCTGCTAAAATGTGTGAAGTGATTTATATCTCAAGTCCAGTGATCAGGTCCATACTTTAGAGCCATCTTCTAGACTCTTTCCTGTCCATTATTTAAGTCACAGACATCACAAATTACATACACATGATATGTCCACATATACAAAGACTACAGATTGTGGGCAATCATTGACTCCAGATGTGATGGTAGTATAATACAGGTAGTATCAACACACACCAAAGTTTGCTGCCATAGCCATGACAAGAAAAGATGGGGAGATTTGTTACTTCAGAAAAACAAACACACAACTCAAGGATAATGTAAGCATCATACCCTATAATCAGACGACTAGGTATGTGACCTGTGTCCTAGGGTAGATGGTATGTGGAATGTCCACATGTTTGTGGCCACACTTCTGACTACTCCTTTGAATGCAACACAACTACTGAGTATGTGAAAGACATCCACATCACAGGCCATAATACATCCTTAGTTCACAGCCTTCATCACACCAATAACTAAGTCCAAATCACCCTTCTTCATGTACCTCCCTACACATCTTCCGGTGATGTGTAACTGAAGTGTACCACCTTTGCCACAGTGAGCTGTCACACATCTTATCGGTTACACATAAGCATTTATTTTTGTGGCATAATCATTACTGTCTGATGGGTTGGCACCTCCATCAAGTTGTTACATCGTATACAAGTGTGCTATCAATTTTGGTGCTGCACATATTACAGACCTAGCTGGTTGACAGCATTGATGGCATGGGTAACATTCATGACAATATATATATATATATATATATATATATATATATATATATATCATATATATATATATATATACATATATATATATATATATATATATATATATATATATAGATATATATATATATATATATATATATATATATATATATATATATATATATACATATATATATATATATATATATATATATGCCATGCACACTAGTCAACTAACCTGTATTGATCATAATGTCACATACAGGTATAGCAGTGTGCCTGCCTCCTAACACCTCCAGCTGATGTTACCGTGTCAGGACAGTGTGCATGATTACCCTCATATAGTGTAGACATGTCATAATAGTTGTTCAAGTGTGTTTGTTCAGAACCATTTCTGATCACTCTAAATCATGGATCATGCAATTCCAAATAAAACCAGGACCCAGTCCTCCAAAGGCAAACGTCCTGTCTGGTGGACCCCAGCCATAAACAAACTATACAACAGAAGGAGGAAGCTACTACATCATAAAGCAAAATCCCAAAAAGGGAAGGCATCTCTGATCAGTATTAGCAAAAAACTACGGGCACTCATAAAATCGTCTAAGGCCAACTTCGAGAGAAAAATTGCACAGGACACTAAGGATAATCATAAGGCTTTCTTTAGTTATGTTAGGAACCTGGGTGGGAATTCCCAGATATGCTCAGAATTAGTCCAAAATGACAAAAAATACACCGAACCCACAGACATTGCCAACATCCTAGCTGACAAGTTCAGCGCAACCCCCCCCCCCACCAAAAGGTCAAATATCTATCCAAGCAGAGTGCTTCCCCCCTGACATCTCAGATGCTCAGGTAAGAACTGCCCTCCCCAAAGCAAAAAACACAGCATCAATCGGACCAGACGGTGTCCCGGGCTGCGTCCTCAGCCTTACTGCAGGATATGTTCCCAAAGAGTGGCGTACATCAACAGTAGTCCCTCTCCACAAAGATGGTGCCTCAACGGATCCTGTAAACTATTGCCCCATAAGCCTGACTAGCTTGGTCTGCAAAGCTATGGAAAGGATCATCATGGACCTCATAAATAAAGATATTGGGGACCTACAGACACTGGATCTTACCCAGTTCAGCTTTGTTAAGGGCAGATCCTGCCTCTTAAACCTGGTCAATTTCTTTGAAACAGTCACTAAGGCCATTGACGAGGGGAAGGTGGTCCACACAGCCTACCTGGACCTCGCCAAAGCCTTCGATACAATACCCCACTCGGGCATTATAGATAAGCTCACTAGCTTAAATATAAACCCCTATGTCACTAGATGGGTTGCAAACTGGCTCAAGGACAGAACCCACATGGTTAGAATTGCTGGAGCCATGTCAGACTCCAAACCAGTTACAAGTGGCATCCCACAAGGCTCTGTCCTGGGACCTCTCTTGTTCGGTATATATTTCACGGAGGTACAAGCCAGCACGGAAGGACTGTCGCTGACCAAGTTCGCAGATGACTGCAAACTGGGCACCATAATCGACTCTCCAGCTGACACAAGCATCCTCCAAAAGGGCCTCATAGAAACAGACAACTGGTGCCAGAGCCATGGCCTCAAGCTAAACGCCAAAAAGTGTATAGTCATCCCCTTTGGCAAAAACAAAGTGCCCAAAAATTACTACATAGGCGGTAATCCATTAAGTACAGAAGAAGTAATTAGGAACCTGGGGACCCAAGTTGATAGCAATCTCTCATTTGACAACTATGTGGCCAAAGTGGTTAGAAAAATATTTTATATAGCCCACTTAATCATGAAGGGATTCACATCTAGATCAGAGGAGGTCATCGTGCCTTTTTACTAATCCCTCATCAGGCCCATAATTGAGTACAATGCCCCTTTTGGGATGTACCTTACCAGACACCTGCAGCAACTAGAAAGACCCCAAAAGTACCTCACCAAGAGGATCAAAGGGCTCAAACAGATGCCATATGCTGCCCGGTTAAAGAAACTCCAGCTTTACTCAGTGGCATACCACCTGCTCAGAGGCAATCTGTGCCTGACGTATAAAGCCATGTCCAACCCGGAATTTATGGACATGCTACACCTCAGAAAATCCAAATCCCATCGAGCTAAGCGTTCGAGAGACTTGAACCTCAGCACTGAAATAAATAGGACATGCTGGAGGGACAGATTCATAACCCAGAGGCTCCCTTCACTCTGGAATAAAATCCCAGTCCAGGTTAGGCAGAGTCCCTCATTGACTCTCTTCAAGAGGACTCTTGATGAGTGGATGGGAGATCGTAGGTTTACCCCGGGTATCACTTCTGTGTCACTGTTAGACAGAGGCACAGTATACTAACCTCAAAATAGGGCATAGCAAAATTAATTTAAAATGGGTGGCGAAAGCCAAACACACTCTGGCTAGGCTTATAAATGCCCTGGGGCAGATAGCCTAGTATGAACCTATGAACCTATGAAATCACAAATATTATGTCAGAGACAAGGGGATACTGGTGGTATTAATCTGACATTGCACATGATTGTGCATGCTTCTTTTACTGTTGTCGATGAACCTTCACCTGTGTCCCACTTGCAGAGGTTTACCTGTGTCTCAGTTGCTGGAGACCTCTGCTGAGATTACACTCATATTCAGGAAATCAGTTTACACAGCTTCACAATATGCACCCTATCCCAAATGTATATAACATCCTTGATAGATGTCCTCTGCATTGTTCATTTAAGGATGCATATCTCACACAGACAATCTCCATGTTTATGTCACCTTGCATGACAGTCGCATAATGCACATTTATTCATTTATTTATTTATTTGTTTATTTATATTTGTTGACCGCGAGTCTCCAACTGGACGTAGGTCCATTTTCAGTGGAGGCCCGGGGAGAAAAGCTCCACAGTTAAAATAAACAGACAGTAGTTACATTGGATTGCATAGCGATTAACAATTTAACATAGCAATTACTTACAACATATTTACAGATAAAGAACATAGTACATCAGTAGACAACTAGAATCTAGTGAGCTTTCAGTCAAGTGAGCTTTCGGTGAAGTGCAATGCCTGGTATCATTTTTGACTAAGTGTAATTCGACCAAATGTATGGAAACCATATATATATATATATATATATATATATATATATATATATATATATATGAAACTATTGTATCTCTCTACTGTCCAGATTTTTGCAATATTAACATTGCTTGAATAATGTAATAAAAGAGGTGATTGAATGTAAAAAGAAAAATTTCATTCAGGATATTTCAGACTTTAAGAATGATTTGGTGTTCCTATGGCAAAGAAAACCTCATCGGGGGAGGTCCTTGACCAGAGCCGCAGGTTGTAGGTCCTTTATGTCACATATTTCTTCAGCATTTTCCTTGTCAGAATTGATGCCGAATAAGACAAATGTGTCTCTTCAGGACATGCAACAAGCTGAGCAATTTGGCAGAAGAACAGCAGAAGGATTTCCACCAGTTAGATATAGGTAGAGGTTAGAAAAAACGTGGTAGGAAGAGGAGATGATTCCATTTCATGACTTCCACAGATGAACATTTATCTTGCTCTTTGTTCCTTGTGGTCATTATGAAGCAAGTGCAATCAGATACAGGAACAAATGAACGTTATTCATTTGTCTGATTTGTTGATTAGGAATGCAGTGGCGGATTTAGGCCTTGGTGCAGGGGTGCGCATCTACCACTTTTTGCTAACCCACATAACCTGAGACCAGAAAAAAAGAAAGAAAAGAAAAAGCATTTAGAAAATAAAAATTCTAATCATGTGTGTCGAATGTGTTTGCATCTTCTCCTTTAAGGAGGACTGTGCATGCGTCTCTCACACACACAAACACATCAGTGCACTTGGGCACGGAATTTAAACTAGCCAATTCCGCTGAGAGAGAGCTCTGTATGTTTGATGACCATCTCCTTTCAGTTGACTGGAGGGATCCAAATCCAGCAATTGCTGCCAGAGATTTGCAGGGCCACAGGAAGAAACTCGGAACCATAATGAGGGAATATAAGAGCATAAAGGTGATACAAATCAATGGAAAAAGGCAAGAAAACCCAAATGTTCTTTTAGAATTGCACATTATATATGATACAAGGATAAGAATATATGTTAGGTAAGGGTAAGTCATGCCTTAGCTATGTTTCATCTCCAGGACCAAATTTATGCTACGCATTTCTAAATCCTACTATGGTGAATACCCCTATCATATATTATTCTTCTTATACAGTTTTCATAGTATGTTGTATTTTGAAATAAAGAGCACGAGTCAAAATATTCATCAGCTTTGTTTTATTTTGAGGAGAATGCAGAGGATACATGGATTAAGAAAGCTTTAATAACTTGGTAATGAGTTCCTTTGTATGTCATTTTTTATTGGTGTACTGCTTCATTTAGTTGCCTGTTTATTTTGATAGATTGTGGCAATGGTGACGTTATCTGCATATTTGTGACATTCTTTAGAATAGGGTGGAAGTGAGGGACTGGCTAGATTCTGGTAGTGTTTGTCTTACTTGGCTCTGACTTGTCAATGAAGTGACATTTTTATTTTCTTATTTTTGCTTCTTAACATCTTCATATTTTCTGCATGTATGTTTCCAGATTCTTAAACATTTTAACAAGATTTACATTGATTCTCTAACATTTAAGGTGATTAAATGGAAGTGAAAAAAAATGTGACTTGCAGTATTTTTGTAAGAATGGTAGTACGATTCTGAACTAAAGCAGATTATCTTTTGTTCTTGTATGTATTAGTGTTTTTTTCTTAAGTGATCAAATTTTTTCCCTGTCTTTCTTTTTTTTTTTTTTTTTGCCTCATAGCAAGAGGTTTTCCAGTTCGATTCTTGACTGTGGTGACTTCTGTGAGGAGTCTGCATGTCCTCCCTTCAGTTCCATGGGTTTCCTTCCACATGCCAAAGACATGCAGTAGAAGGGTAAAACACTATAAATTGACCATAGCTGCGAGTGTGTGTGCGAGTGAGTGGTAAGGATGAAATACCAAGGCAGGGCTAGTCACCCAGCAGTTAAAAACCTGGCTCAAGATTATTGTCACTGTTGAAGTGATACCCCGATCCCATGTAAAAAAATGGGAAAAGGGGTTGAGGATGGATGGATGAATGGTTTAGGTAGGGAAAAAGATTTAGCCTTGTGAGACAGTTAGGTGTGTATGGCTTAGGGTTAGAGTAAGGGTTATGTAATAGGATAGATGCAGTGTTGTGTATATGTCCATGTGTGTTTTGTAAGTTAAAGTGTCTTGTATAATATGAAAAATATAAACACAAATGTCCCTGGCAGACTCTGGAAAAACCACAGGGGGAGTTCAAACGCCAGTCTAACAAAAAATAAAGATGTCCCCTGTCGTGTTTTCTCTCCAAGCGGTGCGTAAATCTCAGATACAGCAACTCAATATTTCAAAAAATGAGAGTTCTTATTGGCGCCAAAACGCCAATACTAAACAAATTCTCAGAGAGTCAAGATAGCCAGTATATAAAGACTATTCAGTCCCAAATAACATAAAAATGTAGATTTATTGGGTAAGCGCTGATCGCTTTCGCTAAAAGCTTTGTCAAACCACAAAGACCTCTACTAAAACCCATATTTATACAAATTGGAAATCAATTAACAAATCAAAAACGTTGAATACATTTAAAGGTATACAATCTTTCCCTTTACAGACTATTGGTTAAATGAAAATATATGTAGCATTAAAACATTTACATCTGCTTAAAAATAGCATATATTTAACATTCGAGATCAATTAAAATTTTATTTCTAAATATTTAACAAATATATATCTACCCTTACACAGCAACAATACCCTATAAAATACATTTCAAACATAAACTTTACATTAAAAAATATATATAAAGGCTATCTATTGGAGGTTTAAGATGCAAACAGATATATATGCATTTTTATAAAAAATGTATTTATGTACATTTTCTGAACAAATACATCTATCACATACAAACACTTCTAAGACCCATAAGGCTAGATCAGTGCATGAAGCTGCAAGAAATTAATGTCAATATAGTAAGAATATCAATCATAATAAAAAATAAATTAAGTTCTTGATCTCCTTTTCTTAAGGGCTGGTTTTAACGGCACCCTGTCATTGAGACCAGGAAAACGATGTGCTTTGGTTTTTATAATCCATTCAGATTTCTAATATCACCACCTCTTATGTTAATTTCTGTAACTTGCAGTGCTGAAAATGTGAAATTATGTTCAATGTCTGCATTAATAACATGTTTAGATAAGGCATTCACTTCTGACTGGATGCGTATTTGATATAAATGTTCTCTAATTCTCTCTTTAAACATTCTGTCAGTTTTGCCCACGTAATAAGACGGGCACAATTGGCATCTAGCCAGATAAATCACATGTTTAGTATTGCAGCACGCATTTACCTTAACATTAATATAATTTCCAGTTAATGGATGAACAAATGCACCAATATTGGATAAGTACTGACAATAATTGCATTGATTACAAGCTATAGTTCCTTTAAAATCTATCACATTCATGTCATTGTTGGAGACTGTATTGCATAACAACCTATGTAGATTCTTTTTATTTTTGTATGCAAACCTGGGTACTTCCTGTACAAATTTGGAAACTTCCGGATCCAAATTCAGTAAGTCCCAATGATTATAAACACTATTTCTTATGTAATTCACATCTTGTGTGTAATATAAAGTATACCTCAGACTATTATTACCTTGTGTAGTCTTTTTGTCATCACCTAGACCATATACATCTTTCCCTATCTCCGAAAAGAATGGGCAAGCTCTACTTTTGCATTGCTCTTTGACTATAGTGGTAGCACCAGCTACTTCTGTCGGTGCATAGGATCTCTGATAGAATCTATTCTCCAGCTCCATTAATTCTTGATTAAACATATCATTTGAAGCATTTAATCTTGAGACTCTCATACATTGATCTTTTAAAATATTTCTGAATACATGGGGGGGGTGCATACTGTCTCTATTCAGAAGGCTATTCCTATGACAGCTTTTTCTATGTACCCCAGTATTAAAATACCCATCAAGTAATCGTGTAATGTTAACATCCAAGAAGGAGATTTTGTCAGTAGAATAAACTAAAGTGAACTTCAGAAAATCTGTCAATTCATTAACTTCATCATAAAAGCATATGAGTTCTTCCAATTGTCCATGCCATAAAAAGAAAAGATCATCTACAAATCGTTTGTAGAATAGCACATGATTTTTATATGCTTCAAGCTTAAACATTCTTTCCTCTTCCCACCAGGCCATAACCAGGTTGGCGCAGCTATTGGCACAGGACGTGCCCATAGCTACGCCATCCCTCTGTAGGTAATAATGCCCGTTGAAAATGAAAACGTTACTTTCGAGCACTAACTCCATCAAATTACATAATAGGTCTAGATTCTTTTCAGAAAAATCAGAGTGCCTTTGCATATATGAATGAATATATTCTAAGCCTCTATTGTTTGGAATATTCGTAAATAATGACTTGACATCCATAGTGACAAGTATCAATTGCTTTATCTTGTTCATTGGTCTAACTGCTTCATAAAAGTCTAATAGAAATTCTTTTGTGTCTTTAAGTATATGTTTTTGTTTATAAACTGAGGGTTTCAATCTTTTTTCTAAATAATAGGAAATGTTTTCTGTGACTCAACCTCTCCCTGAGACAATAGGTCTCAGGGGGGGGGGGGGGGGTTGGTAGGGTCTTTATGAATTTTTGGTAGGCCCTTGATAATAGGAACTACAGGTTCTTCCATAAATAGATAGTCATATAACTGATACTCTATAACACCCATTTTATAAAGTTCTTCTAAGTTATTATAAACACTACTAACAATTCGTAGTGCATCATTTTGAGAAATTAGAGTGTAATATTTGGAATCACTTAGCATGTCTTCCATCCTTTTAATATAGTCACTGATGTCAAAAATCACTATAGGGCCTCCTTTGTCCGCTGGTCTTATACTAATATTTCTGTCATGTATTAAGTTTCTCAATGCTCTGGATTGCTTTAAAGTAAGATTCCCTCTTTTAACTTTATTAGTTTGACTATCTATGGCATATAGGTCTTTTTCAACAGCTTTATAAAAAACTTCTATAGAGGGATGTAGATTAGGAACCATTAAACTAGGTTTTTTAAAGGTGTTTTTAACATATTCATTGGAACTACTATCGTTAAACATAACTTTTAACTGTAGATTTCTGGTAAACAACTTTAAATCCATAATGGAATCTGAAATGGTGCTATTTACTGTAGGAATAAATGTAAGACCTTTATTCAAGACCTCTTTCTCATATATGTCCAACGGTCTATGTGATAGGTTATGAACTAGGTTAACTTGTCCCACATCTTCTTGATAGTGGGCCCCCTGGATTCGTCGACAGGGGCTTTTCTTTTTTGTCTGCCCCTGCTCATAGAGCGATCCCTTATTTTTTGGCGTTGATCTGCTATGGGGAAAGGGCTCTCCAGTTCATTTGTAGCACCTAGTGCCAAGTTAGGTTTAATCTTGTTCCGTACTACCTGTAGGGGTAGTGTATTTGAGGATTCTGTTGTTGGAACTAGACTGGTATTTCCAACCAAAAAGTTTACAGTATTATCTCTTTGAGCACACGGTTCAGAGTTTTCTATAGATGCCTCATTATCAGTATTTAAACCAGACACATTGCTATCAGTTGTTAGAGGTAAATTATTTGTGTTTGAAACCACTGCCTTAACGGTGTGTTTCCTTTGCCCATGATTTAAAGTAGCTGTTTGTACATCTGAAACAACATCCACAACATTAACAGCCCCATTTCTATTTAAATGACTCTGTACATTATGTGTTGTAACATTTGTAGAGTTATATCTGGGCCAAGTAAAGACTTATCCAATATTGGTGCATTTGTTCATCCATTAACTGGAAATTATATTAATGTTAAGGTAAATGTGTGCTGCAATACTACAATACTAAACATGTGATTTATCTGGCTAGATGCCAATTGTGCCCGTCTTATTACGTGGGCAAAACTGACAGAATGTTTAAAGAGAGAATTAGAGAACATTTATATCAAATACGCATCCAGTCAGAAGTTAATGCCTTATCTAAACATGTTATTAATGCAGGCATTGAACATAATTTCACATTTTCAGCACTGCAAGTTACAGAAATTAACATAAGAGGTGGTGATATTAGAAATCTGACAGAGTCCATAGAATCTGAATGGATTATAAAAACCAAAGCACATCGTTTTCCTGGTCTCAATGACAGGGTGCCGTTAAAACCAGCCCTTAAGAAAAGGAGATCAAGAACTTAATTTATTTTTTATTATGATTGATATTCTTACTATATTGACATTAATTTCTTGCTGCTTCATGCACTGATCTAGCCTTATGGGTCTTAGAAGTATTTGTGGCGGTGATAGATGTATTTGTTCAGAAAATGTACATAAATACATTTTTTATAAAAATGCATATATATCTGTTTGCATCTTAAACCTCCAATAGATAGCCTTTATATATATTTTTTAATGTAAAGTTTATGTTTGAAATAGATTTTATAGGGTATTGTTGCTGTATAAGGGTAGATATATATTTGTTAAATATTTAGAAATAAAATTTTAATTGATCTCGAATGTTAAATATATGTTATTTTTAAGCAGATGTAAATGTTTTAATGCTACATATATTTTCATTTAACCAATAGTCTGTAAAGGGAAAGATTGTATACCTTTAAATGTATTCAACGTTTTTGATTTGTTAATTGATTTCCAATCTGTATAAATATGGGTTTTAGTAGAGGTCTTTGTGGTTTGACAAAGCTTTTAGCGAAAGCGCTCAGCGCTTACCCAATAAATCTACATTTTTATGTTATTTGGGACTGAATAGTCTTTATATACTGGTTATCTTGACTCTCTGAGAATTTGTTTAGTATTGGCGTTTTGGCGCCAATAAGAACTCTCATTTTTTGAACTATTGAGTTGCTGTATCTGAGATTTATGCACCGCTTGGAGAGAAAGCACGACAGGGGACATCTTTATTTTTTGTTTGTCTTGTATAATAGGTTAGCTATGGAAAGGGTCTTTCTAAGGTAAGGTGTAAGGTCGGGGCTGCTGCTCTATCTCATTAATGCATGTTAACCCTAATACTAACTACTGAGATACCACTAACTAAGACAAATATGACAACAACAATTCATCCTAAGGATGGCACACTCATGAGTACAACGCCCCTCTTACCCTGTACTATAGTGTCAGCAATTCATCTATATGGGGTGGAACCCACAGCCTTCTGCACCAAAGGCAAGTGTGCTACCCGCTGTGCAACTGACACTTTATGGTGTGTGTGTGTGTGTGTGTGTGTGTGTGTGTGTGTGTGTGTGTGTGTGTGTGTGTGTGTGTGTGTGTGTGTGTGTAGACTTCATATCCTTTGTAAAATGCATGCAAATAGAAATCCTGCTATTCAAACAACTTTCCAAGTTAAAAAGAGCAATATTTAAAATCTATCCCTATTTTTTGGCCATAATATCACTATTATTTCAGACTTTGTTCAGATTTCTTGCGCTAAGAGGTCGAGAGATATGGTATGTAATGTCTTAGGGGTCTATATTATAACATCGACAGCTTAGGTTGCAGAATCCGAAAACATTGGCACCTAAGCGTCGAAATGTTAAAATAATGAATGGCTACATAATCAAATTCTTTCCTAGGGAAAGAATTTGTGTGGCCATCTGTAACCAAAATAAACACACACACACCCACACACACCCTAACTAACTATACCAACTCAGAGATCGCTCCATAGTGGGGGAAAGGGCAAATCCCCGATAAGAGCCATCTGCTATTGCCAGCTGTCAATGTTTAGGTGCTGATGTTTAAGCATTCCACAATCTAAGCATTTGACAAAGCAATAGGGAACCATGGGGGGGGCAGGTTAGTCAATTAACTTGATCAGGGTTGACCCTGTAACTTGGTTGCAGGAGGCAAGAGCCTGAATTCTCTACATCAACTACCAGACTGCTGAAGGAATTGTGAACTTCGGTGGAGACCAGAGCCTGAATCCTGTACGCCAGCTTCCAGACTGCTGAAGGAATTGTGAGATTTCACTAGGGACAAGAACCTGAATTTTCTACACCACCAGACTACTGAAGGAATTTTGAGATTGTTTCAGTACGTTTTCAAGGAATTGTGAGTTTCAGTGCATTTTCAAGGGATTATGTGTTTCAGTTATTTTTTATGGAATTGTGAGTTTCAAAGGAAGAGAAATTTACTGTTGCTCATGCTAAGACTGTTTTCAATGGTGCAACTAACTATTTTGTTTAGCAAATGGCAATCACTGTTTGTGCTGTAGAATTTCAAAGCAGTGTTAGTAGTGTAACTGCCTTTGGAACAGAACACTGTGGATTCTACTCCCACACCATGTAGATGTTTGCGGATATTGCAGATCCCTTTTGATTGCTGATTATTTGGTGCATTTTAAGGCGAGATAGGGATTCTACATACTTTGTATGAGATGCCTAGTAACTGTATGTCAGTTGTGGGTCTGTCAGTATTATCAGCTTAACAATTTTTAATGTAACAGGCAATTAATTCAAGGGCAGCAGACTGAATTTGTAGATGAAATACAGAAATATAAAGCTGTTTGCCAGTGGCAACCTCTTCATTGGTTACAGAACTTTTTAATGTGGAATTAGTCACATGACTTTTAGCTCTGCAGCAATTGTGTTTATTGACTGCTATTTGTGGATTGTAATGACAGAATCTGAGTGGCCTGTTATGGTTGAAATTTTCTGAAATGGGTATTTTTGTCATTACTAATTTATACATTTTGTTTCATTGCTTACTGGAAGAATGTTCAAAATTACAAATTTATAAAACACTCTAACAAGTGCCATATTATACAAGGAATATAATTTAATACAATCAGGAAGCTGAATGAAGCAACAAATACATGTATGCATGGACCTAAAATGTGTGCAAGGACCATATGGTTTAAAAACAGCCCAAAGATATACTTAATCCTCCGCTGGCCGGATGCATTTTCTTTGAATGTGGGTTTTAATGCCATTTCAATGAATGTGAGTTTTAAGGGCAGAGACGTTTACTGCTCATGCTAAGTGTTTTCTTTGCAAGACTGCATTGTTTGTTTAGCAAATGACTATCAGTGTTGTGCTATTCTATTTCAATATCTGTAATCATTGCAGAACTAAATAACAAAACAGTATGCATACTGACAGTGTTTATGGTAACTGAGGAGAAATAGCCAAGTAATGGGACACTGGAATGGCTGGGGAGGGAGCTGTTTTAAGGGGTGGATAGGTGATTGCTGCAGGAGAGGCTGCTCTGGGGGCCCTGATCTATTACCCTGCCTAGGGCCCCATTTGACCACGAACTGGCTCTGGGTTTGTGTCTTAAAGTAAATGAACTGATAATTCATCCAATAGGTTTACAACATTGGGTTATTTAAGGACATTTGAGCCTTTTGTTATAGCCCTGCAAGACACACATTTAGGGGAACAGGAACATACTGCAGTGTTAAGGAACTATTGATCCCGGGAAGTAGCTTCTTCTTTTCATGGTGTAAGGTACAGAGGGAGTGATGTTACTGATTCGCAGCCAGTGCTCTGTGATATTAGAAGATATCACAGTGGATGTACAAGGGTGTTATGCTGGAATGGATGACTACATTTGTGCAATTTGTAATAGTATAAAAAGTCAAAGTCTTAATTTACCCACTCCCTTGAACCTTATTGAAAGGATTTAGAGAAATAATGAGGAAAATATTTTTTTTCTTGAAAGCATTGCAATGTGTACGAAAGACTGGAATTTCTTTTTATTTTATTTATTTATCCTTTGTTGAACAGGTTAGTCCTACTCTTTTCAGGGGAATCCCAAAGTGGTATTTATACTGCTTGGGGTAATTTGGTCAGGGCATCAGGAATTTTCCATGCTTTTTTAAGTAGGTGCTATGGGATCTTTTATATCCACCTGAGTCAGCATCTCAAGCAGGTAGAACCTTGGTTTAATCCACTTCAGCATCTCGGCAAAATAGCCTTCGAGAAGTGATAAAAATACAGCAAAAATGTTCCCTTTAAATACCCTCCCAACATCAATTAACAAATAATTAAGCAATAAAACAATCAAATTAAACACTTCCAATCTAGCTCCAGATTAAGTCCTACTGGAGCAAGAGTGTTATATTTTAAAATGTAAATTGTTAAAATATACCATTAATTACAAGGGACAGCTATGGGGGCATATTTTGCCCCCATGTATGCAAATTTATTGATGGGAAAATTTGAAATGGATTATGTGTAGAAAAATTGTTTTTTCAAAAATTGTTATATTTTATTTTCAATATATTGGTGATTTAATATCTTTGCGTGAAAATGGAAAACAATGTGTTTATGAATCTGTAAAGGATTTGCATAATAACGATATGGATTGCAGTTTGATGCACTACAATGTGGAACTTCAGTGAATTTTTTGGATTTATGTTTATGTGGGGATCAAGATCAGTTTATTAAAACTTCCATTCATAGAAAATGTATGGATGGTAGTCAATTTTTACATGGTGCTACTTGTCATCCAGCACACACAGTTCAAGCATTACCCTATGGGGAACTATTAAGAGTCTGTAGAATCTGTAATAATAGTACAGATTTACAGAGGGAAGTAAAACAAACAATGGCAATGTTTATACAAAGGGGTTATGATAAGAAAATTTTAAACAGGACAGTTAAAAGCATTAATCGTACTAAAGAAAGAGGAGGCACATTAATTGTAAAGCAAACTAAAAAGAATGAAGAAAATAAAATATTTTTTGTAACTACATATAATATTTAAGGGAAGAAGTTAATAAAGTTATTGTTCATTATTGGAATTTTTTACAAAATGATGTACTGTTACAAAAAATTATCAATAAAAAATATGTATGTCATATAAGAGGGGACAGAATTTAAAAGACATATTAGTTAAGGCTTATTTTATCCAACTGGATGTTAATTTAGTTAGGTCCTCTAGATTAAATGGCACAATAGCATGTAATAATTGTAGTATATGTAGACATACTGTGCCTGCCTTTACTGAGATAAATAGAAAGAAGTTTATGGTGAATGGTAGCTATGGGTGTAATGCAGAAGGTATTATTTACTCTTTGAGGTGCCCCTATAATCTTTATTATATAGGACAAAGTAAAAGAAAGTTTAAGGTGCGAGTACAAGAGCACATTAGAGATATAATAAAGAATAGAATGGAAAGTTCTATAGCTATGTACTTTTTTGAGAAACGTGATGGGAATTATACTTTATTACAGGCAACTATTCAGGAGAAAGTTTTTTTTTTAAAAAAACTGGTGATTAAAGGTTGTTAAAAAAATGTGCTGCTTTTTAAAGAAGCAATTTACATTTTAAAATATAACACTCTTGCTCCAGTAGGACTTAATCTGGAGCTAGATTGGAAGTGTTTAATTTGATTGTTTTATTGCTTAATTATTTGTTAATTGATGTTGAGTGTGTATATAAAGGGAAGATTTTTTGCTGTATTTTGTATCACTTCTTGAAGGCTATTTTGCCGAGGCACTAAAGTGGATTAAATATTTGGATCAAAGCCTGGTGTTGTTTTTTATCTTCTCATTTTTGCTGAGTTTTCTCAGTGTTCATTGTGGTTATTTATTTAAAGTTCTGTTTTTATGGCTATGGATCCTTCTACTAATCTTCCCAGAGTATTTTGCGAGGATTCTTTGGCATCGACCTCTGCTTTGGCTTATAATGGATCATCCTTGATTCAGAGGTCTGAGGCTTTAACTATGCAGATGAATCGGGTCAATGAAGTTGAGGGAGGATATCAGGGTGTGGTGCCTGACACACAGTATGGTGAGAATTTATCCGTCAATGCGGTGAAACAGTTTTTTGAAAAGAGAGCTCAAATGACCAAAAATCCGTTTGCCGATGTTGGTCAAACTAATATTTCCAATTTGCCAGCAGAAATTCAGTCATCTAGAGATCACATGGAAAGACTAATTTTTAAAGAAACAAGGTGCCATTTCAACTTATTGGGACTACAATGTTATATTGAAATAGATATTTCACCTAGGGGACTTAGAGGTTTCAAAAGTCCCGCTACTACCCTTGACATTTCTGACCCTATTGATAAATCCTTCAGAGAGTGATGGCTATCAGTAGCACATAAGTGTGTGATGGAATGGGTAGCCATCCTCATAAAGAGAGATCGGATATAACAATATAAACTGAAGGAAGAAATATCCAAAACACATAATGAAATAGTGGGTAAAATTGGGCCAGTTAAAATGACAGAGGTGTTTAAAAACATGCAAGAAAAATTAAGCAAATTTGAAAAAGAGCAAATAGATGGTAAACTTGGGAAGATCAAATGTGATATTTGGGACTATAATAATGGGAAAGCGTTTCTGTGGCACTCTAACAACAAGAAATTTAAGTGCCAATCTAATGGTCCTGGTAACAATGATAACAAACGGAAACATTTGACTGTATCCTTTGCCTCTTCGGAAGGAACAGGATACACGACAGATTCTGACGTGGACAACCAGATGTTCCCACCTCTTCTGGCTGCCCAAGAGCCGGTTTCACATGAACAGCGTTTTTGTAACTAAAATGAAGCAGGGAAGCACGATAAGAAGTGAGGAACTTTTCAGGGACAGCAGCATTCAGTGGATGGACATTTTAAACAGATGCCTAAGAGAGGTCGATGGCAGTGATTTTGTTTCTCATAATTGTGTCTTTGATTTAACAGGTTGTTCCTTGTCTCAGGAACAAGTGAATGTTTTAAATCTTGGTTTGAAATGTATTCCAACAGTTATGCCTAGGCTACATGTAATGAAACAAGAACTTTTTCAGTTAGTACGAAAATTGCATTTGAAATGTTTTTATGCATCTCGTAATACCTCTGAAAATTATGTCAGTGATGAAAATGAATATGTAAGGGATGAGGAAAGTTTTTATTCATGTATTTCTGACATAGATTATTTAGAAATGACTGAAAATGCTTATTGTTTGTTAAATGATAGGAATGTGTGCTTTAAATGTATTTTTATCCCCCTTACACAAATGAATCTGTTAAAATTTTTACAGAAATGTTGAAGTTTGCTGTAGAGCAGCTGTATTCTAATTTTTCTGCAGAGAAGTGTAAAATAAGTTAACAAAACAAGAATGGAAGTCTCTGCAGGATTTGGCTAAAAGGAAGGATTTAATTGTTAAATCGTCAGACAAGGGTAAGAAAACTGTAGTAATGCACCATACACAATATCTTCATATGTGTATGGAGCATTTACAGAATAAAACTTTGTATGAAGTTAGTAGTATGGAAACTTATTGTGAAGCAGTAGAAGAATTTAGACAATTGTTAAATAAGGGACATCGATTGGGATATATTACAAAACATATGGCCAAGAAAGAATGTGATTTTGATAGAATACATATGGCCACATTCTACTGCTTACCCAAATTACATAAAGATATAAGAAACCCCCGGGGAGACCTAGAGTGTCAGCAGTTAACTACTTTCTGCACAATATAGGAATTATTTTACATAACTCCTTGTTTCCATATGTGGCCAGATTACAATCTTATATCAGGGACTCTTTTGACTTTCGGCAGAAAATACAAACTGTCCATTGGAATCCGCATATGTATTGGATATCCTTGGACGTAAAAAGTTTGTATACCAGTATTAAACACAAAGATGGAAGTGCAGCTGTGCAATATTTTTTGGAAGATACTCCAGTGTGTAATTATATAGTAGAATTGTTACAATTTTGTCTTCTTAACAATTTTTTTAGTTTTAACAACGTAATATACCATCAATTACAAGGGACAGCCATTGAGGCATATTTTGCCCCCGTGTATGCAAATTTATTGATGGGAAAATTTGAAATGGATTATGTGTATAAACATTGTTTTTTTTTTCAAAAATATGTTATATTTTATTTTCGATATATTGATGATTTAATATTTTTATGTGAAAATGGAAAACAATGTGCTTATGAATTTGTAAAGAATTTGCATAATAACGAGTATGGATTGCAGTTTGATGGACTACAATGTGGAACTTCAGTGAATTTTCTGGATTTATGTTTATGTGGGGATCAAGATCATTTTATTAAAACTTCCATTCATAGAAAATTTATGGATGGTAGTCAATTTTTACATGGTACTACTTGTCATCCAGCACACACGGTTCAAGCATTACCCTATGGGGAACTATTAAGAGTCTGTAGAATCTGTAATAATAGTACATATTTACAGATGGAAGTAAAACAAACAATGGCAATGTTTATACAAACGGGTTATGATAAGAAAATTTTAAACAGGACAGTTAAAAGCATTAATTGTACTAAAGAAAGAGGAGGCACATTAATTGTAAAGCAAACTAAAAAGAATCGAGGAAAATAAAATATTTTTTGTAACTACATATAATATTTAAGTGAAGAAGTTAATAAAGTTATTGTTCATTATTGGAATTTTTTACAAAACGATGTATTGTTACAAAAAATTATTAATAAAACAATATGTATGTCATATGAGGGGACAGAATTTAAAAGACATATTAGCTAAGGCTTATTTTATACTATCAGATGTTAATTTAGTTAGGTCCCCTAGATTAAATGGCCGAATAGCATGTAATAATTGTAGTATATGTTGACATACTGTGCCTGCATTTACTGAGATAAATAGAAATATTTTTTGGTGAATGGTAGCTATGGGTGTAATGCAGAAGGTATTATTTACTGTTTGAGGTATCCCTGCAATCTTTATTATATAGGACAAAGTAAAAGAAAGTTTAAGGTGTGAGTACAAGAGCACATTAGAGATATAATAAAGAATAGAATGGAAAGTTCTATAGCTATGCACTTTTTTGAGAAACATGATGGGAATTATACTTTATTACAGGCAACTATTTTGGAGAAAGTTTTTTTAAAAACTGGTGATGAAAGGTTGTTAAAAAATGTGCTGCTTTTTAAAGAAGCAATTTACATTTTAAAATATAACACTCTTGCTCCAGTAGGGCCTAATCTGGAGCTAGATTGGAAGTGTTTAATTTGATTGTTTTATTGCTTAATTATTTGTTAATTGATGTTGGGTATGTATATAAAGGGAAGATTTTTTTGCTGTATTTTGTATCACTTCTTGAAGACTATTTTGCAGAGATACTAAAGTGGATTAAATATTTGGATCGAAGTCTGGTGTTGTTCTTTATCTTCTCATTTTTGCTGTGTTTGCTCAGTGTTCATTGTGGTTAGAACCTTGGTTTAACACCTCATTCAAAGGACAATGCACTCTGAAGTAAAGCACCCCACGTATGCTTCCCTGCAGTGTTAGTTATTTATCTACATGGTGTAGGAATAAAATAGTATTCTGCACCAAAGGCTACTTGCTGTGCCCCTTACATTGATGCTATGTTGCTATGAATGTACCCAAGATTCAAAGTGGACTCCGGGCATGTCATGTACCACTTATGGGATAATATGAAGGTACTTATGTTAAGATGCTAGAACTGACTTCTATTTTTGAGCAGATTAGAAAGCTAGAGGTGATGGGGACAAAGTGTCTGAAACATATGGTTGAATGTACACCGTGGGCCAGATAATGAAATGGGGGCATTAGAGCAAAAACCAAACTAGCTCCAGTTGCAGAGAAGGTAAAATAGAACAGATTATGGTGACTCACGCATGTGTACAGAAAACTAGAAGACAATCTGGTAAAGAATGCTTGGGACTGACAAGAAGACAAGAGAAAAGCTGATGAGGGCAGTCAGCAAAACGGATGGACTGTTTGACAGGTGTACCAGTTAGGCATGATTGTTGAAGGAATGGGAAAATAGCATTGAATTGAGAGAGGTGGTGAGAATTTATATAACACTTCAATCTCATGAAGAAAATGGGGAAAAGGGGGTTGATGATAATGATTATGGTATGGTATGGTGCTGTGAAGTGTAAATAAATAAATCTTTGCTGACAATTTATTTGGTAAATTTAGATAATTACAGTTTTAGCTCAAGTTTTTGGATCAGTTTAGTATGTTCTTGATTTGCTAGTTGAATACAATGAAGACAAAAGTAATAGCAGTGAATTTTAGAGACTCTCATATACTGAAGAAAAGGTTAAGATTGCATGTGTCAGATGTCACATTGCGTGTAACTGAAACAAGTATTTGCTTTTGGGGATTTACTTGCTGTGTTATTAATTAGTTGAACCCCAATGTTTTCACAGAAATCAGTATTTTCTTGCAAAGCCCACTCACATTTATTAGGGTACTTGCTATAGTGATGCCAACTTCAGTGAAACTTGCTGCTAGGTTATTATAATGCATATATGAGCTATACCATTGAAGGGGACTGTGATTTGGCATGA
>NC_056731.1:1005737971-1005831698 GCF_019279795.1 Protopterus annectens
TAAAGGATTACTGTACAGGTTATGGGCCACACATGATTGGCATTCTGTTTAGTTTACGGGTAAAGTCTGTAGAGATGACTGGAAGTCTCCAACAAGTGTAATGAGCTTTTTAAAATAATGGAATCCTGTCCTTTAATACCCAAGGCTTATACATTATCTAGTCAAGTATTCTCTGCATGGCAACAACAGAAAGGCTTTCAATGTTGGCAATTTTTTAACAGTATGCTTATTAAAGCTTACTTGCATCTTACGATGTCAGACAAGCTTACCTTATGGTCATTAAAGCATTGCTACTTAAACACAGAGCAACAGGCACTTTGAGTAATAAGCATAAATCTGAGTAATAAGCATAAATCAACAGTACAAAAATATGACAGAAACCAGACCATTCTGCAAAATCAAGGACAGATGAAAAGCCACTGTAGTACTTATGCAGTGTGTCCTCCCCATCCAAGGTAGATACAACTACTCCTTGCCTTGCTTGGACACATCCAGAGTCACTACATGGGGAGTGGGGTGCAACAAGCATGTCACAATTTGAAATCTCTCTGGCTGACTGTGATGGCCCTGACACATTTGTCATACCTCTCAACCTCAAGAGCAAGAAATCTGGACAAAGCCATACACAGAAGTGGGACAAAGGCACAACAATAAGGACAATTTTTAAATATTGCTCTAATAAACTTAGAAAGATAATAGAATAGGTCTTGCATTAGTATGAATTTTCTGAAGGGTATAAAATCTGAAACTCAAATGTCTGTCATTTTCTAACTTCAGTCTTTAGTGATTTGTCACTAATTTGCCAAAAAACAGAATTTTATGAAAAATGGATCAAAAATGTGATGCAAAAATATAAAATAGACACACAATACAGCTGCTATCTGTCAAAGAAGGGACACTTTAATATTAGTACTGCTAACTTGAGCAGCTGACAAAATAAAAGAATCTACGTGCATTTCAAGTAATCTATAACTTTGATTATTACAGTTATTTCTTAATTGTAAACCCTCCATGTTTTCTTCCAAAATTGCTATTTTGCGGAGGGTTATTAGGGGGAAGAGCAACATTTTGAGCCAAAAATTGGGGACAGTTGAGAGGTTGGCTATGCCTAATTCTATAAAGCAATTTATTTGCATGTACCTCTCAACCTGTTAATGCAGTAAATCTGAACAAGGCCAAATATATTGGGGCACATATAAACAGTACTAAAATTGCTCTTGTATAAATTGAGACAGTTGATAGAACGGCTCTTACTTTAACATGCATTTTTATGAAGGTTATGAAGTCTGAAACTTATTATTTAGTGACTTCTGGCAAATCATTTAGGAATTAAAACTACAAATTTTATGAACAACAAACCAAAAATAAGAAGCAAAAATCTATTCATTCTTTGAAAATCTGGACAGTTGGGAGGTATAGTTCAGCTGGGCCTGTCTGAGTTTGCTGCCCTTCCCCTGACAAAATAATGGTTGAACTGGAGCCTCTGCAGCCATTCCATTTAACCATTACTTGGCTATTTCACTCCATTTACCATAAACACTAATGTGCATACTGCTTTACTTCAATGATTGGACTTCATGTGAAAGTTTTATTTTGTATTTTACAGCACAAACATTAAGTCATCTGTTAAACAAAGCAATGCAGTCTCACAATGAAAACTTAGCATTAAAACTTCTCTGCCCTTGAAACTCACATTCATTGAAACAGCATTGAAACCCACATTCAAAGAAAATACATTTTGCCAGTGGCAGATAAAGATTAATTTTGGGCTGTTTTCGAATCATAGACCCCTTGCATATGAAACATACATGTGCTCTTTGATACACCTTCCTCATTGTACTAAAAATTATATTCCTTGTACAATACAGTACACTTGTTAGAGGGTGTTTTAAATTTGTTTTGAACATTTTTCCAGTAAGCAATGAAACAAAACATATGCACCCATAATGGCAAAACTGCCCAGTTGAGAACATTTATCATAAAAAGTCTACTCAGACTTCCACAGTCCACCATTATTAGTAAATATACACAATTCTACAGTCCACCATTATTAGTAAATATGCACAATTCCACAGTCCACCATTATTAGTAAATATGCACAATTCTACAGTCCACCATTATCAGTAAATATGCACAATTCTACAGTGCACATTTATCAGTAAATATGCACAATTCTACAGTCCATATTCAGTGAATTCAGTTCTTGCCATAGCTGTCAACCTTAGCACAAAAACCTGGACGAAGCCAATAATGGGGAAATACAGTCCCAAAAATAGGGACAAATTTAAAATATTCATCTTATAAACTTAGAAAATTGCTAGAAAAAAAGGTTGTGCTACTATGTATTCTGAAGAACATGAAGTTTGAAATTCAAATGCCGGTCAATTTTACTGCGGACAGAACAAAAACAATTTTCAGCAGAGACGCAGGGATTAATACTGCAGACACGTCTTTGTAAAATGGCAGGGCACCAGAGCAAATCCACACAAACACAGGGAGGAGATGCAGACTCTACACAGAAGCCACCCCAACCAAGAATCAAACCAGAAAACCTAGAGCTGTGAGGCAACAATACTACCACTGCACCATCAAATCTGCAAGGAATTAAAGATTCAGAAACCTGAAGTCTGAAATTCAAATGCCGGTCAATTTTACTGCGGACAGAACAAAAACAATTTTCAGCAGAGACACAGGAATTAATACTGCAGACACGTCTTTGTAAAATGGCAGGGCACCAGAGCAAATCCACACAAACACAGGGAGGAGTTGCAGACTCCACACAAAAGCCACCCCAACCAAGAATCAAACCAGAAAACCTATAGATGTGAGGCAACAATACTACCACTGCACCATCAAATCTGCAAGGAATTAAACATTCAGAAACCTGAAGTCTGAAATTCAAATGCCGGTCAATTTTACTGCGGACAGAACAAAAACAATTTTCAGCAGAGACGCAGGGATTAATACTGCAGACACGTCTTTGTAAAATGGCAGGGCACCAGAGCAAATCCACACAAACACAGGGAGGAGATGCAGACTCCACACAGAAGCCACCCCAACCAAGAATCAAACCAGAAAACCTATAGCTGTGAAGCAACAATACTACCACTTCACCATCAAATCTGCAAGGATTTAAACATTCAGAAACCTGAAGTCTGAAATTCAAATGCCGGTCAATTTTACTGCGGACAGAACAAAAACAATTTTCAGCAGAGACGCAGGGATTAATACTGCAGACACGTCTTTGTAAAATGGCAGGGCACCAGAGCAAATCCACACAAACAGAGGGAGAAGATGCAGACTCCACACAGAAGCCACCCCAACCAAGAATCAAACCAGAAAACCTATAGCTGTGAGGCAACAATACTACCACTGCACCATCAAATCTGCAAGGAATTAAACATTCAGAAACCTGAAGTCTGAAATTCAAATGCCTGTCAATTTTATTTAACATTTGTTAATCAGGACAGTCTGACTTGGAACAAAAAAAACAATTTTCAGCAGAGGCCCAGGAAGAAATAATGCAGACATGTCTTTGTAACATGGGAGGACACAAAAGCAAACCCACACAAACACAGGGAGAAGATACGGACCCCACAAAGAAGGAATCCCAGCCAAGAATCAAACCTGAGAACCAGCAGCTGTAAAGCAACAATGCTACTACTACACCATCAAATATCAAGCATTGCAACATTTACAAACCACAGATATTATGAGGAACAGATCAGATCAAATATGAGGCAAAAATCTGCAATTTTTTTACAAATGGTGGTGAGTAGGGAACTCAAGTCTTTAACACCTGCATACAGGGTACAGGGTTCAAGCCTGAGGTATTCCCTACCACACCACCATGAGCACCTGGGGCATTTTCACACACACACACACCCCCCCCCCACCTCCAGTTACAACACCAGCTAACACATACACAACTCCAGTTACAAGCACCAGCTAACACATACACAACTCCAGTTACAAGCACCAGCTAACACATACACAACTCCAGTTACAAGCACCAGCTAACACATACACAACTCCAGTTACAAGCACCAGCTAACACATACACAACTCCAGTTAAAAGTACCAACACATAAAGTAAAATGCACCATACACTTACCTGTCTCACACACACACACCCCTACCTCCAGTTACAAGCACCTGCTAACACATACACAACTCCAGTTACAAGCACCAGCTAACACATACACAACTCCAGTTACAAGCACCAGCTAACACATACACAACTCCAGTTAAAAGCACCAACACATAAAGTAAAATGCACCATACACTTACCTGTCTGTTCTCCATACCATATCCTGCCCATGCAATACTCACAAAGACCCGCGAGATCCCAGTAAAGCTCCTTCCCGATGACGAGATCCCAAGCTCCCTCCCGAGACTGTTCTGGCTGTTGCAGTCCGGATGCGATATATCCTCCCAGCGTGTCTGTGCACTTTAAAAGTGCACAGACGTCTCCTTGCATCCCTCTATGGGTCCTGCCGGACTGCCTTGAGCATGCGCATAGACCGACGGTAGTCGGGACTACTGTGCATGCGCGAAGTCCGCGAAATTTAAAAAAATATTTTTTTTTTGTTTTCTTTTTTTTGTTTTCTTTTTTAATTTGAGGGGGCTGCAGTCCGGCAGCCCGATGCCACGAGCCGCCCCTGAGCAAACTACATATGAAAAAATGTTAATTGTGGGAACAATACATACATGGAGGAATGAGGTTTAAAAAGTAGCAGGACTTAAATGAGCTATGTAATGTCTGAGTGAGAAAAATGGGTAGATTATAAGTGATATATAATGGTTGCAACTGGGAGTGTGTCAGTATGGTTTGTGATGTATAATGCTTGCTTGCGACTATGATTATGTCAGTGTGGTTTGTTTTCATTTATATAAATGTATGATTGCCTATGTAGTAAGTGATGGTTTAGTAAAGATGTTTCTTGTTAAAAAAGCAGGAAACTGAATAATTTATGTAATATTGCTTAGGTTATATGATATATAGCTATATATGTGAAGTATAATGTTTGTTATGTTAATATAGTTTGATTTCTTTCATATGAATGCAAATTTGCCTATGTCACAAGTGATTATTCAATAAAGGTGTTTGAAAAAAAAAAAAGAATAAAGGAATGGGTGATAATTAATTTGCTGTGATTAATATCTTTATTGAATGTTCACATGCAGTCTGGAAAGGTCCTGGATATAGTTTTGTAGTGTGGAATTTTAATTAGGGAGATGATGTTAAGTTGCATTTTCTGTCTCACTAAAAAGAAAAGTAGCTTTTATGACATTTGACCTTCTCCAAGATGCTTCTTTCCTGTTTGAAAGAGAATCAATGAGGGCAGAACACAGCTGTAGACAAGGTGTGCCCTATAGTACATCCAAGGTGATACACACAATGTATGCACCTGAAGTGGGAATAATCAAGTTTACTAAAGATGGTAGCAGTGTATGTCTAAATATTTAAATACCAAATCATTCATTAGGAATAATAAATTAATTCTTACTACCTTCGTATTTTTGAAGAATCATAAATGTTTAATTCCCATGAAGTTAAATCTATGAATACTTTAACATCCAAGGTTCTATTTGTATTAGTTTATATATATTTATATATAAAAGGAGAGAAACTCATGGAGATTTGGGATAATGTTTTGCCTATGCACTCCCTACCTTAACTGGATGGTAACAGTTATATGCTGAAATAATTAAATGCTGCCTCTCATACTTGTATGTAGTGTATGTACTTTTGGATAAGAATTATTCGTCATCACTGGAGTATTATAAGGCACATCCTGTACCTGATGGGATCTACTAATTTGCTTCTGCTTAAAACTTGGTAGACAGGGCATATTATCCCACTTAATGCTGTAATGCACACAATATGTCAAGATTGTTAATGTTCTTTCAACCACTTTGGTTAAAAGTACCACATTACTGTCTATGCACTGGCAAGTTAGATTCTGGAAATGTAGAAACAAGTGTATTATTCGTTATGGAATATGATGTACAGGTCTACATATAGAATTGTTGTTGCTACAAATTATCAAAGTTTCTAGTCCATCTGTTCTTGCATACATTAGGTTTGCAGGTCTTGGTGTTAATCTTGGTGGCTTTGAAACTGCCCGCCCCTCTTGTAAATTTGCACTTGGATACTCCTCCTGGGCCCATCTCATTTGCTCACTCAAAAAAAAAAAATGTATCTGCTTTTACTGTATTTGTGTTTCTTCCTACTTTATTTTGCTTTTGCGTCATCTTAAAAGTACTCAGTTGTATTTATTACTGCTTGGTGTAACACATTCTAAGCCTTTTAGTTTAAGCACTTGGGCTTCAGACCAGTTGTTTTACATTAAGAAGGTTTGTGGTCTGCACTGTAGTGGCAGGACAGGTAGCTTACATCCTTCTAAGTTGGGAACTGCTGATTGAGGGCTCAGTGTCTTGTTATTCTAAAAGTGTATTAATTCTGGTTTAAGCACTTGGGCTTCAGGCCATTTATTTTACATTAAGAGGGTTTGTGGTCTGCCCTCTTGTGGGAGGAGAGGCTGGACTCTGCTCTTCTAAGCTGGGATTTTTTGTTTAAAGGCTTATAGTGCCTGCATATTTGAACTGCTTCTTACTGAAACTGGTACACCTTGTTTGCTGTAGCATAGACTAGATCCAGGCCTGCTGAATCTAGCTTTGTTTGTATACCATGAGCACTAATCCAGGCATTATTTAAAGTATTCAATTGCATTTATTACTGCTTGGTAGTAACTTGATTAAAGTGTAGCTATCATTCTAAGTCTTTTGGATTAAGCACTTGGGCTTCAGACCAGTTGTTTTACATTAGGAACGTTTGTGCCCTGTACTGTCGTGGCAGGACAGGTAGTTTACATCCTTCTAAGTTGGGAACTGCTGATTGAGGGCTCAGTGTCTGTTATTCTAAAAGTGTATTAGTTCTGGTTTAAGCACTTGGGCTTCAGGCCAGTTATTTTACATTAAGAAGGTTCGTGGTCTGCACTCTTGTGGGAGGAGAGGCTGGCCTCTGCCCTTCTGAGCTGGAAATTTCTGGTTAAAGGCTTATAGTGCCTGCATATTTGAACTGTTTCTTACTGAAATTGGTACACCTTGTTTGCTGTAGCATAGACTAGATCCAGGCCTGCTGAATCTAGCTTTGTTTTTATGCTTGTTGTTTGGTTGCTTGTTATTTCCCTGAAACGCTAATTCCACCTAAAATGCGGCTTTTCAGTGCTTCTGTGGATCCCTAGTGATATCTGCATTGCTTACTGTACTTATTTCCTTGTTTCACTTTAATGAAAGTTACCGTTTGTCATTTTTGCATTTAAGTTACCTGTAGCACATTGCATTTAAGTTACCTGGCACTTGCTCACTAAAGCAATTATATAAGTCAGCACTAAAAAATTAAAAGCACAACACCCTCACAAACTCCCCTTGAGTACCTTGTTCCCCATTGGCCCTTTTTTTTCAATTATAAAGGAATTCCCAATACTATTCTAGCATGTCCAAAGGTCAGTTGTCAATCTCCTCTCCAGTCCAGCTGGTGAATCTGGGAATCTTGAGGCAATGTTACAACTGCCTCATGTACACAGACAACCCTCTCCTCCTCCCAACAAATTCCAACATGTGAGAGATGCAACCATATAGCCAAACTGGAGGCTAAGCTCTCTCAACTCAGTACTGGTGTAACCAGTCAGGAGGAAAAGGAAACCACACTCACTACAATTCCAGTCTCACATAGACCTACCACGACAGCAAACCAAACACATAAACACACAAAAACATACTCGGAGGCTCTAAATAAAAATGTGCCTAAGCAGCAGATACCTCCAAAGCAGACACCCAAGCAACAGCTACCCTAAAACAAAACACATGCAACACATATCTCACAAAGCCAGTGTGCCGAACAGTCACAGCCCTTAAGGCTAAACAACACACCTGATACACTTGTAATAGGTGACTCTATTGTCAGGCACACTGATGTCCCGCTCACCAGGCTGAAAAAGGAAAAGGTCACAGTGAGCTGCCATTCGGGTGCTAGGATCTGCCACATAACACAAGTACTCAGGTCACTCCAAGGCAAGTACACATATGACTCAGTCATTGTCCATGCTGGTGTGAATGACCTGAGACATACCTCCCTGGACTACATGAAAAGAGACATAGATGAGCTCTCTGAGCATGTAGCCCAGGCTGTTATGACCCTGACCTTGAGTAGCATCTTATCCTCACCAAGAATGATGCCACAATATGAAGACAAGATGATCAACTTCAACAATTGGCTTAAGTATTGGTGTCATTCAAAGGGGATCCAATGCCTGTCAGCCTGGGATGACATGCTTGACAAGCCACGATGCTTCACTAGGGACGGCTTGCACCTATCACCCCTGGGCTTTCGGATATTGGCAAAGGCTCTTGCTACACCCATAGTGCCTTTTTTAGGCAAGGCTCAAAAGACAAACCCACCTCCATAGGTATCACAAGGGATAAGAAACTAAGAGTAGTGCTACTCAATGCCAGAAGTCTAAACCTCAAGATACATGCACTCGAAACTCTCCTTAGCATGGAGAACATCGATATCTGTGCAGTAACAGAAACCTGGTTCAAGACTCCTGAGAGCACCCCAGCACTACCAGGTTATACCTCATACCATGCTTTTCAGCCCCAAAACTTGGACCGAACCACAAAAGGAGGGGGAGTATCAATATTCGTCAAAGATACCCACACCTCCAGGTTGGTGGCACAGCACGAAGCATCAGAGACTATCCATGTGCAACTAACAGTGGGTAAAACTGCCTTCCAGTTTATAGCCTGCTACAGACCACCCTCCCAAACCCAGGAACTCCACTCGGCCTTCCTGAGAACACTGGAAAATATGAAGGTCTCTCCAAACACCATTATATTGGGCAATTCAACTACTCAAACATAGACTGGGAGCATTACTCTTGCTCCAACACCCTAGCCCAAAGGTTCCTAGAATTTATAAACTCAAATGCTATGGAACAACTTGTTACCACTCCCACAAGAGGGGAAAACATACTGGACCTGATCATCACCAACATGGGGACTGTATGCTCCAGACCAGAAGTGTATCCCTCACTGGTAAGATCAGACCATAAACTAATCTCACTGGATATTCACATCCTAACCCCACCCCCTGCCCAGAAAACCACAGTGAAAAACTTCTCTAAAGCAAATTTCACACTCCTCAAAACAGAGGTGGAATCCTTCAAAGCCACCGGGCCTGTGGAAAATACAGCCCAGACCGTAGAATCCTTTATAAACGCATTCTATGAACACCTTCAGGAATGCATGGATCATGCAATCCCAAATAAAACCAAGACTCAATCCTCCAAAGGCAGACATCCTGTTTGGTGGACCCCAGCCATAAACAAACTATACAATAGAAGGAGGAAGCTACTACATGATAGAGCAAAATCCCAAAAAGGGAAGGCATCTCTGATCAGTATTAGCAAAAAACTACGGGCACTCATAAAATCATCTAAGGCCAGCTTCGAGAGGAAAAATTGCACAGGACACTAAGGATAATCACAAGGCTTTCTTTAGTTAGGTTAGGAACCTGGGTGGGAATTCCCAGATATGCACAGAATTAGTCCAAAATGACCAAAAATACACCGAACCCACAAACATTGCCAACATCCCAACTGACAGGATCAGCGCAAACTCCCCCCCCTCACCAAAAGGGCAAATATCTATGCAAGCAGAGTGCTGCCCCCCTGACATCTCAGATGCTCAGGTAAGAGCTGCCCTCTCCAAAGCAAAAAACACAGCATCAATGGGACCAGACAGTGTCCCAGGCTGTGTTCTACATGAACTCCAAGAAGAGCTAAACCCAAACATAAAACTACTGTTCAATCTCAGCCTTACTACAGGATATGTACCCAAAGAGTGGCGTACAGCAACGCTGGTCCCTCTCCACAAAGGTGGTGCCTCAACAGATCCTGGAAACTATCGCCCCATAAGCCTGACTAGCTTGGTCTGCAAAGCTATGGAAAGGATCATCATTGACCTTACAAATAAAGATATTGGGGACCAACAGACACTGGATATTACCCAGTTTGGCTTTGTTAAGGGCAGATCCTGCCTCTTAAACCTGGTCGATTTCTTTGAAACAGTCACCAAGGTCATTGATGAGGGGAAGGTGGTCCACACAGCCTACCTGGACCTCACAAAAGCCTTCGATACATTACCCCACTCGGGCATTATAGATAAGCTCACCAGCTTAAATATAAACCCCTGTGTCACTAGATGGGTTGCAAACTGGCTCAAGGACAGAACCCACATGGTTAGAATTGCTGGAGCCATGTCAGACTCCAAACCAGTTACAAGTAGCGTCCCACAAGGCCAGTCCTGGGACCTCTCTTGTTCGGTATATATTTCTCAGAGGTACAGGCCAACACGGAAGGACTGTGGCTGACCAAGTTCACAGATGACTGCAAACTGGGCGCCATAATCGACTCTCCAGCTGATGCAAGCATCCTCCAAAAGGGCCTCATCGAAACAGACAACTGCTGCCAGAGCCATGGCCTCAAGCTAAATGCCAAAAAGTGTATAGTCATCCCCTTCGGCAAAAACAAAGTGCCCACAAATTACTACATAAGTGGTAATCCCTTAAGTATGGAAGAAGTAATTAGGGACCTGGGGACCCAAGTTGATAGCAATCTCTCATTTGACAACCACGTGGCCAAAGTGGTTAGAAAAACATTTTATATAGCCCACCTAATCATGAAGGGATTCACATCTAGATCAGGGGAGGTCATTGTGCCTCTTTACTCATCCCTCATCAGGCCCATAATTGAGTACAATGCCCCTTTTGGAATGTACCTTACCAGACACCTGTAGCAACTGGAAAGACCCCAAAAGTACCTCAACAAGAGAATCAAAGGGCTCAAACAGATGCCATATGCTGCCCGGTTAAAGAAACTCCAGCTCTACTCAGTGGCATACCGCCTGCTCAGAGGCAATCTGTGCCTGACGTATAAAGCCATGTCCAACCCGGAATTAATGGACATGCTGCACCTCAGAAAAGCCAAATCCCATCGAGCTACGCGCTCGAGAGACTTGAACCTCAGCACTGAAATAAATAGGACATGCTGGAGGGACAGATTCATAACCCAGAGGCTCCCTTCACTCTGGAATAAAATCCTAGTCCAGGTTAGGCAGAGTCCCTCATTGACTCTCTTCAAGAGGAATCTTGATGAGTGGATGGGGGATTGTAGGTTTACCCCGGGTATCACTTCTGTGTCACTGTTAGACAGAGGCACAGTATACTACCTCAAAAAAGGGCATAGCAAAATTAATTTAAAATGGGTGCCGAAAGCCAAACACACTTTGGCTAGGTTTATAAATGCCATAGGGCAGATAGCCTAGTATGAACCTATGAACCTATGAACCTATTACATTTGCTTTGCATTTTTCTATAATAATTGAATGCTTCTATCTATATGGAATATAATGGTCACTGCATTTTTTGATTTGCTGTGCATGTCTTCAATTATTTACATACACTTGCAAGATTACTGCATCAGTTCTGCTTTGGATAGGCCAAAAATATCCCTTTTGTGGAAAGATCAGACAATCGCCTTTTCTACTGTAGTTGGTATTACAGACTTGACATTGTTACAGAAGTAGGAACGGAGGAAGAAGTAGGTAAGGAAGCAGACAGATGGTGATGTTTTTCTTAACTACCACAGAGCTGAGTGGTAAGGGATCTGGGTTTGCAAGTTGACTGCGACCTTAACTTCAACCTCAAGGTGTCTGGTGTAGTAAGGAAGGATTTCTATGTAGCACACTTGATTAGTGAAGGCACCTCCTCAGGAGCAAAAGGGGTTATAACTCCTCTATACTTGGCACTAATCTGGACCATAATTGAGTATAACACCCTGTTTGGCATGTACAGTACAAAGCACCTGCAGCAATTTGAGAGACCTCAGAGGTTTCTAACATAGAAGATCAAGGGACTCCAGCGCATGCCTTACACAGACCAACTAAAATCCCTGTCACTATACTCTGTATCTTATAGACTTCTAAGGGGAGACTTATGCCTGGCTAAAGTTCAATCTCAGACCCAAACCTAAAGAATTTGCTGCATATCCATATATCAAATAGGACTAGATCTACATGCTCCAGTGATCTAAATATGGCCTTTGACTTAAATAGGACATGCAAGAGGGACAGATTTGTCTCCCAGCCACTGCTGCTTCTTTGGAAAAGGCTACCAATTCATGTGAAACAGAGCACCTCTATGACACTGTCCAAGAGGAACCTGGATGAGAGGATGGGACACTGTAAATTCTTACCTGGGATAGTCCCCATACCTGTCCTGGACATGGGCAGTCATTACTAAATGCAGTCTTGAGTATTGACTAGAATTTCTATGGTATTACATTGGGATGAAATGGCTAGGCTTGAAGTGTCCTCTGGGTCAATAGCCTAGTAATCTCCTATAATCTTATAATCCTAAGAGTCATTGAAAGTTAATTATTTAATATGAATATCAAACAATTTGAAATCATCACAATTATGTAAGAAATTAATGACAATGCTTGACAGAAGATTGCATTAAATCTGAATAAAGCTAGGAATGACTGAATTTGATGGTTAGAAAATTCGGGGGTCACACAGCTAACAGAACCTAAAATGATGACAGTAAGGTCTACCATTTCTTTATGTGAGCATCAATGGAGGATTCAGGCCAATGATTGCTGCAGTATAGATCTGCATAGAATATAGACACTAGCTTCACTTTACAGATCATTGAATGTAACTACTTAAAGAGATCAAAAAAAAATCAAAGGAAAAATAGGGTTAAGCAGGACTGGGTCCAAAGAAATGTCCTAAACAGCTTAGGAAATGGAAGCCATCTACTAGAGTACTAGGGAGCTGAGAAAGGGCTCTAATTAAGTACAGGAAAGGGACACAGCAGCCAATGTAGGGGGCAGAGCAAAACACCGTGCATGCCACTTGATTAATTTGCTGTGACTGGCTTCAGCATTGCAACTTTATCACTTCTTCTCATCAGTCAAAGTCTGATTAGAATTACAGCTGTACATATGAACTTTATAAAATCAAGTTTGCCTAAAATGTATTCAATATAAGATTGTGTACTTCCATGTGCAGCATTAGCTCACAAGATTAATTCATGAGGGTAATAGGTCTCAAAACACATAGCAGAATAACAAAAATAAGGAATTCCTGTCACCTGCAAAAGCTAGTATTCCACAGCAACCTGCCTATGTAACTGACTCATTCAGCAACAGTAAGTCATATTGACTACTGCTTTACTACAGTGTTTCTCTACATAGATGAAATGACCCGGATAAACCTATAGTTTTAATTTCATAAGTAATGGAGATTGCATGGTATCTGCATTTAAAAATCCATACTGTATTACTTCTCTGATAAATAGCTGATTTGCTGAAACAGAGTCGGCAAACTACTCAGAAACGATTCACTTTAGAGGAATACTATTTCGTTACGTGAACAACAAACACTGACAATGAAGTAAACTATATTCAGAAAGTAAATATTTATTTACAATGCCAGTAACTATAAGCAAAAATGTGATCAGCATGTTTCAGACTGCATAAAATGTCCACTCCATTTAGGTATGCATGCATATATGTAAATGTATGGATGTCTGCATTTTCATTCATTGATCAGGTCAGTATGATGGCACATAGCAATTATCTTTTGGAGGCCTAGACAAATGAACTCCACAGTTATGTTATTGAAGATCATTACATAATACTTGTCAGATTACTTTCTTAATATTCTTTACACACTCTATATTACAATCATGTCAGTTAATTGCTAAAGTAACACTAAATACATACATACACACACACACACACACACACACACACACACACACACACACACACACATATATATATATATCTACATATATCTACATATATCTGTATATCTATATATACACAAATCAGAGATCCTAACATAAAAAAAGAAGAAAAAGTCTGACAGGAAAACAGAGAATGCTATATACAATGGAGGAAAAAAAACATCAGAAGCCAGACATACTGCATGCTATACTAAAGAGATAAAAATAGCTATGACAGTAATATAGATGAGAAAAGAAAAGGACTAAATATAATAATACACATAATATAGAGAAATATGGTATGTTCATTATTTGCAATCATGTGCTGCTATTGTTTTAGGCAATGTTTGTACTCATTCCTGTTGATTAGGGAGCCCTCCTTGATCAGTGATGTTCTCTCTCTCTAGGGATTCCATTCAAAGCTGAAGTAAGAGTTCACTGAGGGCATCAGTCAATCAGGTAGATATGAGGATGCTTTGTTCTTTTACCAGCATTCATGTAATGATGGTAATTGAATAGCCTAAATAACTCCCCAACAGAGGTGAACAGAACGTTATCACCATGCTGCCATACAATGCTGTCCACTTTTATGTTCATAATTTTATAATGAAGACTATGAACTGATCATTTATTTATCTCATAAGAGGGAATATGTATGTGTGTATGAAAATGTTTGTTTTTTGTGTGTGTTTGCATGTTTGGATGGATGTGTGTGCGCGCGCGCGCACGTGTGTGTGTGTGTGTGTGTGTGTGTGTGTGTGTGTGTGTGTGTGTGTGTGTGTGTGTGTGTGTGAACTGTTTAAATGACATTAATGCCGCCAGAATTACAAACTGGCTATTGGTCTGACTCACTACTGTTTGTGGTACGTGTGTTTGAAAAAAGATGATTACACATTACAGTTGCCAGAATTTATATCTTGCACATGATTTCAATCAAACATTGTAGATTTTCACAGTCAGAAAGTAACTATTTTGTGGAGATATGAGGCAGAGTGCATGTAAAAGCAACTGTTCACTGATTTGACTCATAAAAGGATATGTGTGTGTGTGTGTGTGTGTGTGTGTGTGTGTGTGTGTGTGTGTGTGTGTGTGTGTGTGTGTGTGTGTGTGTGTGTGTCACATCCAGAAATATGTTATAGTGGAAAGAATTAATTTAATTTGCTCACTGCCAAACATAAGAAGAATGCACATTCTGAAAGTAGTTATTTTAGTGGAAGTGAAGGTAACTTGTCTGGAAGTACAACTGATCCTTACAGCTACGAGATCCCAGTTAAAGTGGTCACTGATTCATTAGCATAGATATTTTCTAATGTTTGCAATTATCATCATATAATCCTATGCTGCATTATATACTTGCGTTCTTCTCACTTTCAAATTGTCCTCTAAGTCATTGTAGTGGTGTTTTTTACTCTGACCCTAATATTCATAGGAATACCCATTGCTCGATAATCATTCACTGTGGGTCAATCAGTTAGTGACAGAGCAAGAAAATATGGTTCAGAAACAAGTATGACAAAAATAAGAAAAATCTAAGTATTGGCTTGTTGCTATGCCTCTGAATCAGACCCCTGTTCAGTCAAACCTGAGTGCCTAGTGACCCATATATCACATTAGAAAAGGTAGCCCACTGCATCATACCTCTCAACCTCTTAGTACAAGAGATCTGGACAAAGCCTGATAAAAATGGGGGGACAAGGGACCAAATATAGGGACAGATTTTAAATATTGCTCTTATAAACTTAGAAAGTTGCTAGAGTTACAGGGTTTGTCTTAACATAAATTTCCTGAAGGATTTGAAGACTGAAAGTCAAATGTGTGTCATTATTTAGTCACTAAAATCCTCAGATCATCTCAGTGTTTTTGTCAGAAACCACAAATTTTATGGGGAACATACCAAAAAATAGGAGGCAAAAATCTGGACATTCTGTGATAATCTGGACAGTTGAGAGATATGCTGACTGCATGCATACACATTCAACCCCCCCCCCACACACACACACACACACACAAGCATTCATATCTCATTTGTGCTTTTACAGGAATGAACTGAAATTCACACACAGTTACACAGACTAACACTCTCCACACTCACACTCAAATCTTCATTGAACTTATCCGCATCACCATTTTTCCCATAGGAGAGATAAGGCGACTGCTATGTTTTTGGTCGCTTTTTTACTTAGAGTAAACTTTTACTCTGCCAAGTGATTCTTTGAATGACTTGGCCAATCAAATTGGGAGCTGTGTACAGTTCTGGGGAAGAGCACATGGCTGATTAGTATTAGGAACTCTCCCAGGCTGCAGCATTAGCATGCACCTTTTCCAGAAGACAGCTCTCCATACTGAGGCATCATGAGGGAAAAATCTCAGCAGTAGAGCTATCTCTGGATCAGAAAAGCTTAGTGAGATGAGGATACCTTCACAGCAAAGGGTTTTGCATTGTATTAAGCATTTCTCAATCTAACTGTCTTGACAAATTGAGCCCCTCTTCCTTTAGTATTTGATTGTTCCTTTCTGATATCCTAGGACATTGCATTCTTGCACCTTAAGGCAGTTAGTAGTTTTTAATATGTGGCATAAAACCAGTTTATGTCGGAGATATGTTAACCAAATTCCATACCTCTGGAAATCTCAGATTCTCTCACATCTGCTCTACTTAGCTTATGGGGAAGAAAATTTGTAGGAGACAGGCAGATGCATTACACAGTCTGACTATGGGTCTGTGAGTATGGACGTTGTGACCAGGAAAGTTCTATATAGTCAAATGTACAACCTAAAAGTAAATTATAACATTTAGGGAGCTGATGGCAGATGAGTAGGTATGGCGAGGCAAAGGGGACATCTGCCCCAGGTGCAAGGTTTTGGGGGATGTTATTGCAGTAACTGCAGTCATTTCCATACTGACATACCTCAATGCTGGTAGAAAAAGGAAAATGAAAATGTTAAAAAAGACATTTTTTTTCTTTTTTGGCTCCTCGCTTATTAAAGATGAGCAGCATAGAACACCAGATCAGAGGGAGAGAAACATTTATTTATGTATTTATTTATTTATTCATTTGTTTACTCATTATTTCTTCTTCAACTACCTGGTACCTGATCGCAGATGAACACTAGACACTAAATAATCCAACTATGGCTCTGTCTGAAACATACCATCTAGTCTGGCTTTTCAAAGTAGAACATTTTGACACAAACTGCTTTGAATCTGTTATGCTTATATGCACATAGGTGTGTGTGTGTGTGTGTGTGTGTGTGTGTGTGTGTGTGTGTGTGTGTGTGTGTGTGTGTGTGTGTGTATATGTCTGTGTGTGTGTGTGTGTGTGTGTGTGTGTGTGTGTGTGTGTGTGTGTGTGTGTGTGTGTGTGTGTGTGTGTGTGTGTGTGTGTGTGCATGTGTGTCTGTCTGTATGCATGTATTTGTCCGTGTATCTTTATTTATTTATTTGTATTTGCTAACCAGTATAAAGCACTAATCTGCTTTGACATTTTCCATATTCAGCCTGGGAACACTGTCTGAATAAGTGACTCTTCTCTAAGGCCTTTATGGTACTTTGATCTCAAGTAAAAAAAGAATGTTTTGTTGTTTTCCAATGTTCTTAACATCTGTTAAGGTGACACTATCTATCACAGACATCTTGACTGAATGCACATTTCAGCTCATTTTTCACATCTGCTTGGCATTCTGTTTATGATATTTAAATTGATATAGATCTAGAATATAGAAGGCATGTGTAAAGTACTATTAATGGCACTCTAATCAAAGCAGTGACAACTTTTAATGAACAAAAACTATTACCATACTTTGCCCAGAAAGAAACTATTATCTGTGCTACGGGGTGAAATTTTATCAACAGAGACGATACACACCAGGACTGAAGAAAGAAGTAAAGTTTAAACGTCTCTCAGTGAATCTTACACAAATGCGGCTGAAATATCTGATTTATCTGTAGCAGTATTACACATATTAAAAACTAATATTCCTTTCTTTTGTTTCACAGTTTCATTCCTGACAAATATGGCACAAATATAGTATTTTATATAGTTTAATACAAATGACTGCTTCTCAAAAAAAAAAAAAAAAAAAAATCCCTGCTGAGGATTTATGCTAATCTGGTTATATGGATGCATACAGGTAAATCACCTTCAGACTCAGAAAATGTTCAGTGTACATTAACTATGCAAATCTGACTGCTCTGAACATTTGGAACATCTTAATAATATGATGATGATGACTTGCTATAAACTAACTCCTCAATTTTCATCTGCTACCATATGTGCATAACGCTTTCAATATGCAGCGTATTTACAGCCTAATACATCTTCTCTCTTGCCGGGTGAATTCCAAGCAGATGCTACAAAACGAAATTCAGACTGTCCATGTATATTTAGTAAAGCAGTTTATTAAGCTGACAAATATTTTCACATATGGCTGTATTTTAATATTTTTCCTGCGTAGTCAGCCACCAAAGGAACTAGATCATATGGAGGAATTTATTTTTCCAAATAGTAACTGCACAACTAGTGCCAAGCCTAATCCTTAAGCAGCATTAGCTTGTTAAAATATTTAAAAATAAGGGGAAGCTGAGGTATACAAATGACGTATTCTTTGTATTACTCAGATTTGTTTGTGGAACTAATGAAGCCACTCAATTAAATTTGCCATGAATTATAAATAGTGAGAGATGAGATCTTTACGTGATAGATGTAAAACTGAGAAAAGGCATACCTGAAATCAAACAAGTTGCTTTCTACTTAGTAAACATGAAGGAATGTCAGGGTCAGTGTAGTAAGTATCTCTTTTCAGTGATCACGCAATTTGCCAATCAAATCAGTGCTTAGTTTAGCATCTGTTATTGTGCTGATAATTTGACATTCAGAATTTAAATCAGAAAAATCCCCCATGCAACAAATAAGAAATATTTCAAAAAAAAAAAAATCCCTTAAATGAAACCATCTAGTTTGACTCTTCATAGCAGAAATTTTTGACCTCAAACTGCTTTGAATCCTTTATGCTTATATGCATGTAGGTGTGTGTGTGTGTGTGTGTGTGTGTGTGTGTGTGTGTGTATGCTCATGTGTGTGTGTGTGTGTGCGTGTGTGCATGTGTGCATGTGTGCGTGTGTGTGTGTGTTTCTCTGTGTGAGTTCATTTATTTATGTTTGTGTGTGTGTTTGGGTGAGTGTGTGCGTGTGTGTGTTTGTGTGTGTGTGTGTTTCTCTGTGTGAGTTCATTTATTTATGTGTGTGTGTGTGTGTGTGTGTGTGTGTGTGTGTGTGTGTGTGTGTGTGTGTGTGTGTGCATGCATGTGCGTGCATGTGTTTCTCTGTGTGAGTTAATTTATTTATTTATATTCGTTAACCAGTACAAAGCTCTAATCCACTTTGCCATTTTTCATATCCAGCCTGGGAACATTTTCTGAATAATTTACTTGCTTTGAGTCACACAGTAGAAAAATGTGTGTGTGTGTGTGTGTGTGTGTGTGTGTGTGTGTGTGTGTGCGTGTGCGTGCGTGTGTGTGTGTGTGTGTGTGTGTGTGTGTGTGTGTGTGTGTGAGAGAGAGAGAGACAGAGAGAGAGAAAGAGAAGGCTGAACATTAGATTTATGTTTAAAATGCTTGTACTATTAGCCTAGAACTTCTTAAAATAATTTTCAATTTAAAGACAGGGGCAGCAAAAGCCTAAAAAGAAATCAGGGACATTTCACTTAAATTAGAACAGTTTGGAGGTTTGCTAGAGACAGATATGCTACTTTGAAAAGTCAGGATGGTTCTGAAGCAGTGGGACAAAAAAAAAATGAGGCCAATAACTTATCATTTAACTAAAAGGAAAACAAAAAAAAGGAGACTGTAATGAACAAATATATGAAGTATGGAACGAAAACATAAATATTGGGAATGATACTCATTTTGGTTATTGTTAAGAAAGAATTATGATCCTGAGGAAGGAGCTCGTTCATGAAATGGACTTGGGGTATAAAGAAGAATATCTTGTAGGTTAGTTTCAAAAGGGAGTTGAGAAGATTAGGTGAAAAGGGTGAAGTAACAAACAGTTAATAAAGAAGCCACACAGGAATCCATTATGCATAGTATTGCTGAAGGCTACAATGTTTGGATTTGGACAGACAAAACTAAACAGGTTTAATTCAGCTGATAAACAAGGTGAGTGATTTATGTTGACTGTGACTAGACAATCAAATGAACCAACAGGTAGGACAATAGTGAAACAGTGACAGAAACAATATATTTGGAAAAGCATTCAAACAATGATAACGTGCCCACAGGCTTTCTAAATCCTGCTGCCAAAGCAACATGATAGAGGATAAAGGAACGTTAAAACTAAGGAATTCAATGAGTTATTAAGAGACAGACAGAATAAACAGAAGCACAGAATATTAAATATCGGTTTATTTATTTATTTATTTGCTTATATTTTTTATTGACATTAGTTTACCAAGAAAGTTCAACTGGGCACAGGAGCCTTTTTTCATCGAATGCCCATGGAGAAAAGCTCCAGGCTCTCATATTTAATGCAATTAGTATAGTTACAATAACAAATGTTATAATGCAGTTTTAATGAATGCATACCATAATAGTCAGTATAATAAAAGTTGTATCTGTTTTGACAAACATTAAATTTACAAGCCTCGTACTGAGACTTTACAGTTAGAAGAGTGGCATATAAGATAGGTAGGTGTAATTTAGAAACACAGTAGACTGACGTTTTAGAGGAGATAAGCAAATCTGTGTGTTAACAGAGAAGTAGTGATAGAATAGTGATTTGGTTGTGCTAATTAGAAGTAGGTATAGCAGTTTAAGGAGTACAATAATGTGAGGTATTAGAAGAGAATAAGCAGGTTAAGTGAATTAGTGATTTAAAGGGTGGCATAAGAAAGGTGATGGAGGATGTTAGAGGATTATGTACCAAATGAGGACGATGGAAAAAGCCAGAAGATAGAAAATAGTTTGAAAAGATGATGGTGTGTGATAGACAGGATTTATATAGGAATTTTATTCCAAGTTCTAGCTACGCTACTGGGAATAGAGACTGACACCATTAGCCCTTAGCGATTTGTAGATGGCAAGAAGTGTATTTATTTATTTACAGTTTGATTACCAGGATAGTACATTGGGCCAAAAAGAGCCCATTTTCAAAGGAGGCCCAGGAAGGAAAGTTCCATGTTTTATACAATTACACAGTTGAAAATTTCTATATATACACAAGTTGTTGGACAGTATTTTTTTTATAACAGCATGCAATAAAATTAAAATAAACATATATAGAAAACAGATATATAAAAAAAATATATAGAAAAAGAAAACACCAGAGGCATGGTGATACATGCCCTGTCTAACATCCAAAAGCAGAATCCAGAGTACAAATAAATTACTCATGGTATAACACAGTAAAGGCCTGTGCCTCAATAATCCATAATTAGAATTTTAGAGAAAGAAGGTATACAGGGTTGCAGGTTGTGCAAGTGTAAGAGTTTGTCAGAAATAGTAGGGAGTAAATAACATATAAAAAAGAAATAGGTATAGTGGAGATCATTATTAGAATTGAAGCTGAGAGAAAAGAATGATAGGGAGATGGGGGCGAGGTAGAGGGAAGTCAGGTAGGGTGAGAGCAGGAACATTCCCAGTGAGTAGTCTGTCAGGCTGGTGCATTTTAACAGTAGAAGTGAGAGAGGGGCACAGAAAGGGTTTGAAGATCAGTTTATGTGCGTTAGTTAGTTGGATGTAGGAGAGATAGTTAGACAGTTCTAGCCAACTTAGTTTGTAGAGGGTGTCGCAGTGGTGAGAGGAGGATTTGGATCCGGTAGCAAACTTTAAGATTTTATTATAGCAGGAGGATAGTTTTGTCTCTAAAGAACTTAGAAGATTAGTAAGAAGGGTGGCACCATACAAGAGGGAGGGAATGAGGTAGGTGATTGGGAGGAAATGCTTGCTTGAGGGAGTTAGATAATGGTTGTGGCAATAGGGCATACCTAGTTTTTGGTGGGTTTTCTTTATATTACTTTGCAGATGAATATCAAATGTTAACTGTTCATCAATAGGGATACCTAGAAACTTTGCATGGGGGAAAATTTTGATAGAGGTCTTGTTTTGGCTAGTTATGGAAAAGGAAGTCATCTATTTTGGTAGATTTGTAAGGGGTATATATCATGATTTTGGATTTAGGTGTGTTGAGTGATAGATGATTATTTAACATACAGCACTCGGTAGTGGAGAAGGCTTCTTCAGTTAGTTTCAAGAGCTTTGGTGGGTTTCGGCAGAGCACATAATCATATAGTCGTCTGTGTATTGGACAAGTTTAGCATTTGGGATACAATGATGGAAGTCATTTATGAATATGTTAAATAGGACCTAATGTAGAGCGCTGTGGTACACCTGTTTGAGTATTAAGGAAGAAGGATGTGCAATTTTTCCACTTGACGGCTGTTGCTATCAGACAGCTAACTGGAGAACCCATTGATAGAGGAGGTGGATAGACTGAGATGAGAGAATTTGGACAAGAGGAGATTGTGCAAAATGGTATCAAAGGCCTTAGACAGGTATAGAAACAGAGTAGACACAATATTGGTGGAGTTGTGTGCGTTATTGACAGTTTCGAGGAAGGAGAGTAGAGTGGTAGTAATGCTGTGTCCAGGTGTAAATCCGTACTGTGTGGGGGTTAGCAAATGGTTGTCTAAGAGGTAGGGTAGTAGCTGTAGGTGAAGACATTTTTCGACAATTTTACACATAGAGATAAGATGCCAACTGGATGGAAATTTGAGCTGTCAATGTTGTTGCTCCCTTTCTGAAGGGGAATAATAAAGGCTTTTTTTTCCAGAGCTGGGGTACATATGATTCTTAACTAGAATGATTTATTAGGATGGAGATGGGAAAGGCTATGCCATTGGCAGCTAACTTGACGAAGTTAGATGGAAGTTCATCGGGGGCATTTGCACATGGTTTCAATTTTTGTAGGAGTTTTTTATGGTGAAGACAAGAATGGATTTGAGAGGAGTGAGATGATAAATTTTGGTGTGTGTTTATTATTTGACCAAAGGGGGTGATATGAAAATAGTTTTGGGCAGGGGTCTAATTGCTGGGCAGGTGGCTAGAGTATGGATGATTTTATGGGTTAAAGAGAGCTAAGTATGAGATATGTGGTGAGGAAGTTCAGGTCAGTTAAGTGTTTTTAGTGTTAAACAGTGGTGGGTTCAGTAAGGTGTTAGGTGAATCTGGCAACTTTGCTATATCACTGTTCAAGTTTAGAACTAAGTGAGACTTGTAGGCTGATCATGATAGGGACTCCAAATAGGAGAGGTGGTAAGAGTTAAGTGGTAGCTAGAGTTACCTTGGCAGAGTCTGAAAGGAATTTCTTCACTCTTTGTAGGGCATCTAGTTTTTTAATGGGTTTTCTTGATGTTGTTGTAGATATGTAAATAGAATGTAAGATTGCAGTCAATTGTCATGCCAAGCAGTTTTGACATGGGGTAACTTAAACATAGCATTATTTAAAGAATACATTTTAAAATAGTTTTTTCATGGCAATGGGGTTTTTGAAATAACACAATTAATTTAGTTTTGGGGGGATTTAGTAGCAAATGGTTATTCTGTAGCCAACTTTTTAACAGAGCTAAAGGCCTCTTGAGTAATTCTCTGAAGCCTTATTAGGTTGTCATAAATGCCTATTAGGAAAGAATCATCAATGTATTGTGTAGAGGAAGCTTGCTGTGGTGATTTACGTAAATTGTTAGTAAATATATTAAAGAGTAGAGGGTCAAAAATAAAGCCACGTGGTACACTAGTATTGATAAGAATGAAAGGAGACAAATTTGAGAGCAATTAAACAGACTGGATATATATCAAGTAAGTAGTTGTTAAACCATAGTAGTGTGGGTTGTGATAGCCAGAGGAAAGACAGTTAGTAGACAAGTTCTTTTGTAAGAAACTAGGTCAAAACCTTAAGAGAGATCAAGGAATACAGAGGAAACAAGTTTGCCTTAATCTCTGGCTTTGTTAACAGTATCTTTGAAATTTAATAAGGCAATGGTAGCGCTATGAGAGGGTCTAAAACCATCCTGTGTTGGAGTCAGGGGTTTTCCTGAAGAATATGTTGAAGACATTGCTTGTGGATGTCCATCTCTATAATTTTTGACAAAGGAAATAATATGGTGATAGGTCTGAAAGTGGTTATATCAAAAGAGGTTCCTCCTTTATGAAGAGGGATGATAAAGAATTGTTTCTATAAAGAAGAGACATATGATTAGATCTTTTAATTAAAAGAGATACAGGCCAGGCTATGGAACTGGCAGCCAGTTTGAGGTATTCAGCTAGGAGATCATCAACTGAAGGAGAAAATGGTTTCAGTTTAAGAAGTGGCGGTTTGACGTAGGAGGTTGGGGTAGGTTTTAGGTTGAAATAGGGGTTGCTTACTGTCTGAGAAAAGGGCATGTTAAAATTATTAGGAGGAAAATCTTTAGTGAGGGCCTTAATGGCTTATATAAAATATGTGTTAAACTGAGTGGCTATTTCACAAGGACTGTTATTTGGGGGGGAGGTTTAGGAGTGGCGCATGTTCCAGGATGGCATATATGTCATATATTATTATCAGAAGACCAACATGTTTTAGGTTTGGAAGACTGATTTCATAAGGGGTTACTGAAGTAGATATCCTTGTCTGTGACAATTTGTATTTTAGTATGGTTATGCAGCTCATTAAAGTATTGTCATCATCTGCTCAGCCCAGTCCCTACCCAAACTGCAAAAAGTCACACAAGAAGCCTTTTCCTCTGTTGAAACTTGGTTATCCGATGCCCAATTAATACTCAACCCAAACAAAACTAAACTACTCATCTTCCAACCCACCAAACATACTCAAAACAACTCTCACTTTAACATCACAGCAAAAGACAACACCACTATATAACCAACTGAACACACCAAATTACTAGGAGTGGCAATAGACAATAAACTAAAATTTGACATTCACATATCCATGACCATAAAAAAGTCCACAAAAACTAGGAGCGTTATACAGAAATAAGCAACTTCTCACCAAAGCAGCAACGATTTCAATAGCAAATTCCCACCTTATCTCCACCCTACTTTATGCCTCTCCAATATATACCAACCTAAGGCAATGCGATCTAAACAAGCTAGAGACCTGCTACAACAAAATAGCCAAATTCGCCACAGGGCCATCCTACCGTAGTCACCACTGTCTCTCACTTGCTGAACTGGGCTGGCTTGAACTCCCTCACCTCCTTCAATGGTATCAACTCTCACTCGCCCACAAACTAGTAAACCATCCACTAAATGTCCCATCCCTCCAGAATTACTCCAACCCTATCGCACCACTAGACCACTAAGATCCAGCAACAAAAATCACTTGCAGATCACTAAAGCCAATAACTCTGCCTGTGAAGCACTATTCTCTTGCACCATAGCCAAATTATGGAACTCCCTCCCACCCACAATTACCTCCATACCATCATGCACCCACTTCAAAACTTTACTAAAAGCACACCTAAAAACATGCTGATATGCCCTTGCAACTCCCACTCTAATATCACCCACCCCATCCAACCACTACCTTTCTTTCCACTCCACTAACTACCTTGATTATAGCAAGCTCAGATGCTCATAAGCCTAGTACTTATTATACAGCAGGAACTTCTTAGTGTAACATTTGTTAATGTCTGTTATGTACTTCACAGATAGATTCTAGCTGTCTACTGATGTACTATGTTCTTCATCTGTAAATATGTTGTAAGTAATTGCTATTTAAATTGTTAATCGCTATGTAATCCAATGTAACTACTGTCTGTTTTAACTGTGGAGCTTTTCTTCCCAGGCCTCCGCTGAAAATGGACCTACGTCCAGTCGGACACTCCCAGTCAACAAATATAAATAAATAAATAAATAAATAAATACTGTAGGTTTTTGGGAGGTCTATATTTTAACTATTATTTCCAAGCCCCGCTCTCTCTTTCTATATTAGATGTCTGCTTTGAATGAATTATCAAAGAGTATGATTATTCTTTATTATTTGTGTTCTATTTTTAGCCAGACTATTGAGGGTCTTTTTGGGAAAAATGTCTTAACTATTTGTACAGGTCTGTCTAGTGGAATATTTTTAAAGGAAGACCAGTTAAAAGAGCTTAGAATTCTGTTAAATGTATCAGGGTTAAAATTAGTGAGGTTATGGGAAGTTCTAAGTTGGTGTTGCTTGAAATGATGAGTACTGAGACTGTTTGCTTATACAGAGAGTTAATCACTGAGGGAATCAGAGAGGTTGCCACTAGAGTCATGGTTAGTGGAAATGGATGACAACATCCAGTAGAGAACTGAGCATTGTTTTATGGATAGTTACTATGTGTGGGGGAGGAAAGTAGTTGAGTCAACCCAAATAGGTTTATGCTAGCTAATGGATATTTTGTGGCAAAAATGTGCTTATCAAAATTAATGTCATGTAGGATTGTCATTTCATTATAAATTGTATGTGAGATCCAATTTAGAATGTTTACTATGGCTGTAGCATTATTACCTGTGGGAATATAGAATACTATAATACATAGTGGCTTATGTTTATTTAGTTTAAGATGGAGGATGAGGAGTTCAGTGCCATGGAATTTGAGAATAGTTTTATTGTAGGGTAGGATTTCAAGATAGTCCTGGTATAGTGAAGCTACTCTATCACCTTTTTGATTTCTATGAGCCTTGATGATATAATAACCAGGGAGTGACATTTCAGTTTAAGTATATGGGGTTTTAGTCATGTTTCAGTTATGCCAAGAATATCTGGTGTATTGTGGAAGATCTGAGCATGGAATTTTGAAATTTTATTATAGATGCTATATGAAATTAAGGAAATGAATTTGAGATAGGTGGGTTGGCTTTTGATGGTTTTGGTGATGATGGTGTGGTCCCTCTTTTGGAAGGAGATGGGTGGGATGGGTAGTTGGGGTAGTTGATGTGGCATGCATTTTGGAGGTTAGTGGAGAGTCAGGATGGTACGATTTGGATGAACATCCAAGAGAGTGGTAAGAAGAAGCAAAATGGATATGTTTGGTAAGCTTGATTTGGTTTAGTTGTAACAGATAGTTTTATTTTTGTGTGGAAGGTATGAGGGTTTAGTAATTTGAATTAGAAGTAAAGGCTGGGTGAGTTCTTGTATATACTGAAAGTGATTAGTGGAGAGAAGGAGCGATTTGAATGGTTAGAAGTGGAGCACATAGTAGGAGAAATGTCTACAAGATTGAGTGATGTATAGCAAGTTGTAATGTAATAAAACAGGAAGAGTAAGCATATTTAGGAGTTTACACAGAAGGGAAACATAGTTTATTAATGTAGTCAACCACCAGAGTCCATTTAAAGTAATGAGTTGAGAACTGATAGAAATGCATAGGAAAGTAATGGTAAAAATGAAGAATGGAAGAACATGACTTAATAAAAAAAAGAAAAATGTGACAATTGGCATTGCAATGCTGGATTTCCAAGTGAAAAAGCAGTGTGATCCTTGTAGAAGCAAACACAGTGCATGTATAAGAGGTACAGTGGGCAGACATGAAAGGGATATTAACACACTTCATGTCATTAAAAGGGAATGACAGGGTAAATGTGATGGTACTGGTAAATCAAACTGGTATGGAAACAAACTGTAATGTGGATGCTCAGCCCACTGGCACATAGGCAGTGTTCACTTACTGCACTATCCCTAAACTCGGTTTAATTAGCAGTCTAGGTGCAGAAGGCTCAGCCATTGGTGTGCATCAGCATACTATATGAGCAGCTCACCTTTCCTGTGCATTACAGTTTGAACTTCTGCTGACTTCAACATGGTCTCTGACTATTACTTGTAGGCGAGAGCTGTTATTACGGCCACTGATTTAGTTATTAGGAGAAAGGAAACACTTTAGCATGTAAAAGATTTATCAAAATTCTCAACTACTGAACACGCTTTCACCAAGAAACCTGATGCCACTTTGTTTCTGACCACACAATGGCTAACATATTTAGATATTTCCTTTGTCAGATTCTATGCACAGCATGATGTGAATAATAACACAGTAAAGAAACATCTGATGAGGGCAAGACTGTGAAAAAAATGATTGATGGCTGCCAATAATTCTGATGAAAGTTTGGTCTCTTTCAGACAAAAGGGTTCATTCTTAAAATCCCTAGTTCAGTGTTTTTTGGTGTATTTGATTATGGTAGTAAGTGAATGAAGGAAGTTGCCACTTAATTGGGTAGGAAAGTTAATAATGATGAGAGTTTTATAAGGATGTCTATCAGAGGTAAGAACACTGGAAGAGCGTGAGTTGAGAGGAAGAATATGTTAATGAGATGTTCAGTAACAAAGAAGTCATGTGAAACAGAGAGTGCAAAAAGTTATAAAAAACACAGGAGTTTCTTAAGAAAACAAATTTATTTGAATGACTTGGAAAAATATTTTGACAATTGTAGAAATAAGATGATGTTGCCATGTAAGACAGCTTGAGCTACACTTTATAAGCAGAATGTGGGAGAAAAGAAAGGTTTTGTAAATGTTTTAAAGGAATGATAGTGGCATGTATTTAGAGAGAAAGAAGTTTGCAGTGGGTTGATTAAATTGTTTAAGGAAAAGTGTTGGGTAGGGGATTTGAATAATTGGCACCCTTTATTTCTCTGCAATGTTGATTAGAAGGTTATAACAAATAGTTGTAAAACAGTTTTAGTTAACATTTGTGTGCAGGTTATGTAGGCAGGTATATATGGGGTAAAGATAGTAGAGTGGAGTTAAAAGTTAGGGCAATAGCATGTGATATTTGTGAATTCTGAGAACCGATAGCATGATCAAACGTGGAGTGTATTAAGTGAACAAAAGAATAGAAAAGGATTGTGCATTTACTAATTAGGGGAATATAATAACACCTAGTTGAAATTGTTAGTAAATGGGAATACAGGTAACATACATCAGATGGAACAACTGTTTAGGTAGGGTTGTTTATTTTATTTTGATGAGTAATGCTGTGATAAAAATGGTTAAATGACAGGGGAAAGTTTTACTGCCAATAAATGCAAGTTATATTGAGCATTAAGTAATCATGTTAAGGACAGCATGTGGGTGAGACAGGTTGTGAAATTGGGGATGCGGTAGTTGGTGTGTATAGGTCTGATTTTAAGCAGAAGATATGTGAAGGTTTGGAGATTATGTTAGCATAGGGATATACATACATGTCATTGACTATGATAAAAGTATTAGGAGTGCAGTTTGATAAATTATTGTAAAGTGACAATTTAAGCTTATTTCACAGACGAGGTCTTTTTTAGGTTAAGGATATTTTTAGGATGATATTTGAGAAACAGGTGAATTCATTTTATTCGGTCCAGGGAAGACTGAGAAGACAATTTTTTTATCTTTTTTTCAGTACTTTAAGGTATTCTAGGTTGAATCTAGTAGGTTCTGAAGTAGTTTACAATAACATAGTTAGGGTAGGGCTATTCATAATTAATTCAATAGTATATTTGGTGAATTTATGTATGTTTTGGGCAATGATGGAGGCAAAAGAAAATGGAAGTGATATGCTAATTAAGTTTGCAGATATTAGCTATTCAGAAATGAAAAATAATGGTAGTGAGGGGTGGGAATGAAGGGGTGAAAGAGAAAGTATATTGTACTGATAGGACAAAACTAGAAGTATTACAATTTTTTTTTTGTGAAAGGGAATATAGAAACATTTCCTAATGTGAGGCAAATGGTATGATTTACTTATGGGTTCTTTTTATGATGCACACTCTGGGGATATATTCAGAATAAGGTTTGTGAAATGACACAGAGAAGAAACATAACCTTTAGTTGGATAAGGGAATCAAAAGATTTTTTTTTTATGAAGGTTAACAATACACAAATTGTCAGGAAGAGGTCTGATGCTGTATAAGCAATACACTAAATGACTGTGTAGTGCATGATGGGAGAAAGAAATAATTGAACATGTCTTGACAAAATGAAGCAAGGTTATAACATTTTGAAAGAAAATTTAATGTTTATTGAAAAAATGGGCCACTAGAAATATAAATTGGATATGATATTATATAATGACTATGGGTTAGGGAAATGTATAGTGGAAGATAATTTGGATAAAATTATAATGCCTTGTATAAATAATTTTAGAAAGCAAGATGATGAGAGATCTTTTATAATAAGAAATGGGATATTAATAGAATTGCAACACAAAATTGTGGTTGAGGATTAACAATTGTGCCTTTAGAGGATGCCACTATAAACATTTTCTAAATAATAATTGTTTGTTATTTATCTGGTTGAATGCAGATAATTTATAATGTGACTAAAATAATGTGCCTATTCTTTTTGATAATTGCCATGGTATCTTTTGCATACACTTTGGCTAACACTAACTCAGACAGATGGAATCTTGCTTCAGTGTCTCATCTGAAGGACAGCACAATACCCTTCATCTATGTTGCACTTCATAGTCAGTCATAGAGAATGAACTCAAACACTTGGTGGTTGGAATAAAACCAGCAGCCATAACAAGCCATATGCATAGGCTATCTAGGTGGATGCCTAGGATGCTATTTTTCTAGGGGAACTTTTCCGCATTTATTCATTTTTTTAAAGCAATGAAACAAACTTTTTCATTGCTCTATAACATAAATAAATATATAAATATTGCACAGCACCTTGTGAAAAAAGTATGCCTGTGGTACCGTGAGTGCCTCAGGATAGCAGTTCTGTGGTTGAATTAACCACTCAAGTCACATTGCATTTGAAAGACCACAACGCTTAAGGGTAAAATGAATCTTTAAACCAAAAACAAAAGAGGGTGAACCAAACCACAGCAGGCAGCAAATAAAAAGGAATTCCGTTAAATGGTAACCACTTTCACAGCACATCAAGCTGCTTCATCAGACACACAAGAAATGCAACTCCTTACTTTTAGACTAAATGATCTTCTAGGCAGTAAACATTCAAAAACATAAACATATTACATACAAATGTGAATAATTTAAAAAGTAATAGATCTGTAATAAAAAACAGTAGAGATGTAGGCAGTCCCCTAGCCTGTAAAAATGGCTTTATAGAAACTTTGTCATGACAGAAGATCATTTTTAAACTGATTATAGATATGCGTTTGTATATGTCTTTAAACAAGGATTGCACTTATTACTCCATGTAATTGAACAAATGATTGTATTGGTTGTTTTTAGTTTAGAAGTAAGGAGTTGCATTTCTTGTGTGTCTGATGAAGCAGCTTGATGTGCTGTGAAAGTGCTTACCATTAAACTGAATTATTTTTTATTTGCTGCCTGCTGTGGTTTGGTTCCTCCTCTTTTTGTTTTACTTTTGTTCATTTGTTGGTTGGACCAGTTATCTACACCACATTCTTGTTCTTTTGTAAAATGAGTCTTTCTTTGTGAGGAGTGATGTTAAGAGGTAAACAGATTTTTTTTTTTTGTTATGCTAATAGTGATCGTCAGATTTTGGTGGTGGGCAGCACAGTACTCAATTTCTTTCATCAAGGATCAAGACAAAGCCAAAAACAATAAGGCATGTGGTTGACAGGGGCAAAAGCCCAAAACCAGAGACACATTTAAACAATTACTGCCTTCAGTTTACTTAAAGTTGGAGTGGAACTTCAGTTTTTTCATCTTTGAATGAATATGCATACAGGGAAAAATGACTTGAAGCTTTCATAACTGGAATTACTAATAGACTGCAGTCCTTGGTGATTTGTGAAAACTAATATTTTACAAGGAACATGGCAACAATATGTGGCAAAATCAGGGCAATTTGGGTGGTGTAGAGGGTGGCTATTGCAGGACAGAAAACAATCTGTCTAGGACTTTAATGGTAAAGCTGAGGCAAAAAAGGGCCTTTTAGTGTAATGTCAAAGAGACTCTACCCACAATAAAGAAAGATCTTATTAACAGCTAATTTGCATGTCTCTGAATTGCTTTTTGATTACTATAGATACCAACAAGCCTTTTTCTGCTGCTTTTGCAGTAAACACCTCTGGTGACTGATACAACACATTAGCACATGCAACCCCGCATTTATTCCTGACACACATAACCACATCCAAACACACAGACACACTCAAACACACACGCATAAACACACGTGTTTGCATGTGCATGGGCAAGCATGCAATATGAGAGAGAGAAAGAGAGAGAAAGGACACATCCCCATACCTCCCAGCAGCCCATGCTTTCATCAAACATCCATGACATTGCTTCTTGCACTGCACTGTTCATTCTGCTGAACCATTACAGTCAGTTAGTAATGCTAGACATTCATTTCTTGTTTCATAATTCACATTTGCAGCTTCTTGCTGCACAATGCACCATTTTAATAATGGTTAAAATTATTATAGTTATGTGTACAATATTTCCCATTTTTCTGGTGGCTACACTTGTATTACATCCATTCTTCATAAGGCTACACTTGTATTACATCCATTCTTCATAAGTTAACTTGAGACGAATGGAAGCTGCCAACCCTCACATACATACTCAAACATGCACACAAAAACACACAAGTAAACTCACTCACGCGCACTCACATACACACATACTGTCTCTCTCTCTCTCTTTGTCACTCTCTGTGTATCAAACATAAACATATGCCGTCATTCACCACACACGCACCACACACACACACACACACACACACACACACACACAAACACACTCATGCAAGCATGCTCATACACTCTCCCCTGACAAAACTGATACCTCTGCATGCATTTACATATACAATCACACTTGTGCCCTTATACGCACACTCCCCCAACACTACCTGTCCTCTAAACCTCATGAAAATGTCTTATATCACAATCTCACTCCTTGATAACAATGGGTGAATACAAGCTTTTGGCCATGCTAGCTAACACAGCTTGAGGTAGAGATTTATGCAGCCAGGTGGTACTATGAATCTCTCTGCTGCATAAATTGCATACTGCATTCATTTCTGGGGGGTAGCATATAGCTCATCATTATATGCCTCTCTCCCATAATGCCTCGTTAGTATTTGTAGTACGCCAGAGAGACAGTCCACTGTGCTTTACCTCTTTGATATAAGTACTAAGGTGGGGTTATCAAGGCATTAGAAATGCCTACCATAAGTAGTACAAATGGCTGAGCACTTGAAATAATGTTTCCGTATCTATGCATTTTTTTTTTTGTTAACTACATAAGAATCGGTCATTTAAGATATGTGCAGACAAATTAGCTATAATTACTGGGGCAGTTTGTGGACAAAAATAACTAGCTGCCTGCTGTTATTTTCCTTATATTCTGGCCTTGTGCTTTATGCAAATAAAGGAGATACTTTATGTGTAGAGACAAGATGAAATCCATTACATAGTCATCCTCTTTTGGCATAATCAGATGTTTAAAATGTGCAATGAAGTGGCTATAACTGCAGGGTGGGCTGGGGTTATGTGATTGAAAGTGACAGACCCTCTTGCCATTTACTCATGTAAACAGTGATCTGGCTTTGCAAGACTACTGTGCATTTGTGTGAAGTAAGATGGGCTACTTAACTGGACAATTGACACACACAGATAATAGAGATATAATGTATGGTGCTGTCTGTGGAAGAAAATGACTAGCTGTCTGCTGTTATTTGCCCATTATTCTGGCATTTCAGTACTAATGGGATTTTTGTGAAGCAGCTTGGAATATTTGAATATATGGCAAGTCTTTGTGTGGACAAAAGTGAAATACATTATGTAGCCTTCTTTTATAACAATCCAGAATTTGAGTTTCATCCAGACCTGGCTATAACTATTTGATGGATTATGGGTGGCTGGATAAAAGTAACTGTTTTTCTTGTTTGCTCAGGTTATACAATCACTTTTCATAAAATAAGGTATAATATATCATCACAAAACATCCAGACCATCAGAGCATCTGTGGTTCTGGCGGCTTTGAATTTATGACACAGGCTTAGTAGCCACTTATTCCCGGAAACCACCTAGTCTAAAGCTGGAATTACTCAGAGCTGTGCAATTGCAATCACTGTAGCCTGTATACAGGGCTGGGGACAATGTCATTATTTTTTAATTTTGCTCCATAACCTCAGAAGTGTGCAAAGGTCAGTATACATTGTGTTGGCTTCAGGCAGTCTAGTAATTATTTCTTTAACTTTCCTTGCTGAATTTAGAGGTGTGCATAGTGGGTCACTATAGCTTGCAAAGGGTTACTGTACTCTCTAGGAGTAACAAGGTGAAGACATTTCTGTGATCATTACTTTTTACCTTCCTTGCAATGAAACATCAAATGATTATACAGGTAGCAATAGCTTTGGAGTGGATAAGCATGTAGTTTGTATGTTTGACAGCAACAGGTTGAAATATGTTAAATCCAATTTGTTTTGTTTTATTTCTTTTCCAAGTTTTCCCCCAGTGTGACATAAGATGGGGAACTGAGAAGTTAGGTGTTTTCGGGGGAGGCATAAGGAGGATTTTTTTCTTTTTTTTTTTTATATACATTATATCTCTTTCTTATATATATATATATATATATTTTTTTATATATATATATATATATATATATATCAACTCAAAATATATTAATTTTACCATTTGTGCTGTAATTTTCATCCTAGTGTAGCACAAGGGGATAATCAGAAAGTGACTATTGTTTTGAGGGGGGGGGGGTATATCGGCAGGTACATTTCCAAGATATGGTGTATGTTTCCTCGTAAGCATTTGTCTTCTCATTTTACTGTGAATTATTTTGTCAGCTTTGAGTGTAAAACCTTGGCTACAACGTATTTCTTCCTCGACATAAAAGACAATAAATAAATGTATTAATTACACCGACTTTGATTCTTTACTCATGATTTTTGTTCAGGTTACCACTGGATTAAAGGGCTGTTTAAAAACTAAAAAATGCACGTCATAGCATATATAGGCCCATAGGTTCATAGGAGTGTACTAGGCTAATGGCCCTGGAGCTGTTACAGTCCTAGCCCATAGGATTACCCTGGCATCGTGCCACCCAACCTTAGTTCCCAGTATCTCTGTCAAGTAGAGCCACTGGCGTGATACCCGGGGTGAATTTCCTATTTCCCATCCACTCATCAAGATTTCTCTTGAAGAGGGCCAGTGAGGCGCTTTGCTTGACATGTATGGGAATTCTATTTTATAGTATGCGCAGTCTCTGGGTTATGGACCTATTCCTCTAGCTTGTTCTGTTGATTGAGGTAATGAGGTTGAGGTCTCTGGAGCATGTAGTGCAGAGGGATAGGGATTTCTTTAGATGTAGCATTTCTAACAGACCTTGGTCAGACATGGCTTTGTAAGTCAAACAGAGATCGCCTCTAAGTAGGCGATATGAGACAGAGAATAGTTGGAGCTTTTTGAGTCTGTCTATACAGGACAACTGTTTAAGGCATAAGATCCTCTTTGTGAGGTATTTCTGTGGCTTCTTCTGTTGTTGTAGGTGTCTAGTGAGATACATGCCAAATGGGGCATTGTACTCGATGATTGGCTTAATGATGGAAGAGTAGAGGGAGACAATGACCTCTTTCTTCCTGGATGCAAAACCCTTAGTAATGAGATGTGCCACAAAGAAGTACTTTCTGACCACAGTGGCAATGTGGTGGTCAAAAGAGAGGTTGCTGTCAACCTGTGTTCCAAGATCTCTTATGATGCCTTCTGTGTTCAGTGGACTACCATCAATGTGGTAATTCATTTGAAATGGCTTTTTCCCAAAGGGGATGACGACACATTTTTTGGCATTGAGCTTAAGGCCATGGTTTGACACCAGTCATTGGTCTCAGTGAGGCCTTTCTGTAGGATGTCAACATCACTTGGGGAGTTAATTATGGCTCCTAACTTGCAATCGTCTGTGAACTTTGTCAGCCAGAGTTCCTTTGTGTTGGTCTGGACTTCAGAGAAGTAGATATCAAACAGGAGAGGACTTGGAGTCAGCTTCTTTCACACTGTGGATTTTATCTGTGAGCCAGTTTGCAACCCACCTAGTGATATAGGGTTTGATGCCTAGCTTAGTGAGTTTTTCTATGATTCCTGAGTGGGGAATGGTATCAAAGGCCTTGGCCAGATCAAGGTAGGCTGTATGAACCACCTTGCCTTCATCCACAGTTCTGGTGACTGACTCAAAGAAGTCGACCAGGTTGAGCAGGCATGATCTACCCTTCACAAAACCAAACTGTGTGGGATCCAGAGTTTGAAGGTTCCCTAAATCTGTGTTTATTAGGTCCATGATGATGTGTTCCATAGGTTTGCATATCAGACTTGTCAGGCTAATGGGGTGATAGTTCCCAGGGTATGTAGTCGCTCCTCCATTGTGGAGAGGGATGACTGTAGCAGTGTGCCATTCAGTAGGGACAAAGCCTGAGGTGAGGCTTTGATTGAACAGGGCACACAGGTGAGGCTCATGTAGAACACAGCCAGGGATATTGTCAGGTATTTTTTTCCTTGGACAGTGCTGTTTTAACCTGTGGAGCAGTAATAGTGGGTGACTGACAATCTACTGATATTGTGATTGGTTATTTGGTGGAGGAGAGAGGGGTATAGTTGGCACTTATTCTGTCGGCCAGTATATTGGCAATATCTGTTGGCTCAGTATAGGAGGTGCCATTGTTCAACAGCTCCAAGCAAATGTGGGTATTGCCATGGAGATTCTTTACATAACTATAGAAGGCCTTGTGGTTGTCTTTACTATCTGCTAAACTTCTGTTTTCATAGCTAGCTTTAGAGGATTTGATGAGGAATCTCAACTTTTTGTTGAGGCTGATAAGGGAGTTTTTCCAGTCTTGGGACTTCACCTTATTTCTCATCAGTTTCCTCCTTCTGATGCAGAGTTTGTTTATGAAAGGGGACCACCAGATTGGCTTCCTTTTTTTGGAGGAGAGCACCTTGGTTCTATTGGGTATGGCAAGATTCATGCATTTGTGTACGTGTTCTTACAGGGCATTAGTGTATGATTCGGCGGTCATGCAGCTGTTCTCCAATTGCATGAGTGCCATGAAGTTAGCCACCTCTGTTTTTAGGAGCCTAAAGTTAGCTTTGGAGAAGTACTTCATGGTGGTTACCTTTGTGGGGGTGGGGGGGTGGGTTGGATTTAAGGTGATTAATTTGTGGTCGGATCTAACCAGAGAGGAGTTGACTATTGGTACAGAGCAATGGTCACCCATGTTAGTAATGACCAGGTCAAGGATGTTGCTACCTCTAGTGGGGGTAAGAATGAGCTGGTCCAGGGCATTGGAATTAATGAATTCCAGGAAATGTTGGGCAAGTGTATTGTTACATGAGTATTTTTCCCAGTTAATGGAGGGATAGTTGAAATCACCCAGTATGAGAGTGTTAGGATGGATCCTACTATTCTCCAGGTTGCCTGTGAGCCTTGGGTCATGGTTGGGGACCTATAGCAGGCTATGACCTGAATTGCTTTCTTATCTGACGTTAGCTGCACCTGAAGTATCTCTGATGGGTCATGTTGAGCTACCAGTCTGGAGTTGTGCGCATCCTTTATGAATATGGAAACACCACCGACTTTGGACTTTCGGTCCAAGTTCTGGGGCCGAAAGGTAAGGAATGAGTTATTACCTGGTAGTACAGGGGGTGCTATCCGATGCCTTGAACCAGGTCTCTGTTAAAGCACAAATGTCGATGTTCTCCATTTTAAGGAGTGCTTCCAGCGAGTGCATTTTGAGATTTAGACTTCTAGTGTTGAGCAGCATGACCCTCAGATTACATATGTTTGTAGATGTTAACAGTAGTAATTTGGTCTTTGGAACACCACCTAAAAAGGCACTATAGGGGTGGCAAGAGCCTTGGCCAGTATCCGGAAGCCCAGGGGTGACAGATGCAGGCCATCAGTGACAAACCATATAGGTCTGTCAATCATGTCATCCCAGTAAGACAGATACTGGATCCCCTTAGAATGACACCAGAAACATAGCCAATTGTTGAAATCAATCATTTTCTGCTTGCACTCTGGTATCATTCTGGGTGATGGTAGGAGGCCGCTCAGGGCTAGGGTCATACCCATTTGGTCTACATAATCCGAGAACTCTTCCATTTCTCTTTTCATGTAGTCCAGGGAGGTATGTCTCAGGTCATTCACACCCACATGTACAATGAGACGGTCATATTTGTACCTGTTGTTGAGGGACCCGAGTGCGTGCATCTAGGTCTTAGCTCCCAGTCCCCTAAGTTTAATTCAGTTTTCTTCAACATGGTTATTACAGTTCCGTCTTAGTAAGTCAGGCTGTGTTTAAACGATGAAAAAAAAAATCTAAAGCATAAGACTAAATTTCTTTCCATAATCATGACTTTTGGTGAGACCATTATTGGAAGAGAAATGTTTTGAAAAATAACCCCTCTGAAATGCCCCCAATAGAGCTTATAATCCCCATGATTTCTGACTTAATGCAGTTATAGCCTTCAGTGTTACTACAGTACATCTTATATAGTTAGAATTTGTTGAAAACTGCAGAAAAAAGCAAACTTAAAGAGTAACAATCTTAATCAAGATATTTCAGTCCATCATTGACTAAAAGGGCTATTTAAAAAAAGTCTAAAATGCATCTTAGACCATCTAGAGTTTCCAAGACTTTTGGGGGCTTAATGTTTCCCAGACCATTAGCTTAATGTATTTATTTCCTCTTAGAGTTATCACAGTGTAGTCTTGTCTATTAACGATGTGTTAAATGAACATATGCAGAAAAAAAATAATAGTTAATCAAACTGTTTGAAAACAGGTAAAAAGTAATGTGGATGATGTGAGTAGGCTGGGATAAGAAAGCAAGGAGTTACCCGGTGATGTGTATGTATGTCGGGGGTGTCCCTAGGAACCCCCACATAGGACATTTCACCTAAAGTGGGTCTTGCCAACAACCATGTCATCTTCCACCATCCAAGGTGAATGCAATAATTGTTTAGTCACTGACACAATAATTATTCATTTGAAGTCAAGCAGTTCATCCCTGTGTGCTTCTTTTTTCAGCTATTTACAGATATACAAAAGAAAATCTACAAATAAATTTTTAAGCAACACTCAGTATTCCACAGGCTGTGCAACTTATAGGTTAGTGTCTGTCGCAGTTTTCTTTATCATCATATCAATTATCAAGTGATACCATGCAAAAGTGAGTAAGTCACTTGGACGTGATAACAGTAAATATAATGTGTAAGAACTGAATTTTTTCATAAGTTAAGTAAGCAATCTAATCTAAAGTAAAACATATTTCCTTGCATGACAGGGAAGACAAAAAAAATAGTGTAAACTGGAGGGAAAAGCTTCAAGAAATCAGAGGCAAATTTAAAAATATATATATTGAGTGTTAATAGCAGCAGTAGGACCACTTTCAGTTTGAAATGTATCAAAAATAGAGTACAGCTGCACTTCAAGTGAAATCTAACTTTTTTTATGTCATCAATTTACAAAGCTATACTAATCCAGGAGAATAGTTCAGTCCCCTGAGTTCATAATGACAAAATCGGACTTACTGCAACAAAATTAGATGGCATGAAAAATAAGTATAGGAGATATAATTTTCATCTAATGAGTTCAGCCAGAGACTCTAAGGGCTCTAATTGCTTAGCTTCTTTTTAATAAATTAACTGCCTAAGGCACTGCATCTGCATAAAACTCCTAAACTGTCCATTGAGACAGCCCACGGATAACATGCCTTTAAACAATCTCTGGGGGCCAAACCCACACAGATTTATAAGACATTTATTGACTTCTGGAACAAACAGCCTGTCCATTATGCAGTTAGAAATTTTCAACATTTTCAAATCAAAGTTACATTTTCCAATACTATTCAGCAGAACTGTCAGATACAATTTGAGCTTTTAGCACAGAAAGGAAACCATTTTATGAAGCTGGAATTAACACATTTGTTAAATATACCTATGTCTTAATATCTCATTTCATAATAGCAGCATACCTACCAGTCAGGTGAAGAAGTGAACTGCTTTAGGCAGAACAATTTGGGCAGCATCGACATTTTAAGCTCTGTTTTACTGCCTCAGAACGCACATGTCAAACATGCATTTTTGAGTATTCATTACTGCTAAGGCCATCACAGTTAATGATGTATAAGTTAAGATGCAAATAATTATAATTTTGTACATAACGTGTATAATTTCCCAAGGCAATGAAAGATAGCAGTGCAAACATTCCTTCACCTTCAGATCTATTTAATACTATAACAGTGGCTTGTTTTCCCTTTACAGAGCACACGCTCTGTCTGACATTCTTACTACAGTGGTTATCCTGGTAAGGCCAGCATGAACTATTTAGGCAGTGTGCATATCCTGATTTTAAAAATTAAGAAAATACATATCCAATTTGAATATCTAGTAAACTGTGAGACAACAAGAGTTGTAATTACTGGTTCAGTTCTTGCAGATGCACTTATGGCTGCTTTATTAAATGCTGATGTAGCATAACACCGCTTATCAGAATGCTGGAAGATGTTAACTTTTTCTGTCCTGATAGTGCTGCCGGTTTCAGACAAAATAGATTTTGAAAGGTACATAGTCAGTCATAACAGTCAATGGAAAAATATTATCACAGCTTCTAGCTGTTACGTGAATTGCTCACATTCATAACAGTTTCTGGACATAGAGCACCAAAAAAGTTCTAGAAGATGATTTTTGTCCCAGTTCCCTTTAACAAAAACATCACACCGAATTAAATTTGACGACCTTCATTGAACTTCTATAAACATGATTGTTAACCAATATTCATAGATTTCAACCAATATTCATAAATTTCAATATGTGAAAATAACATCCATGTAACATTAACATAGGACAGCATCCCCGCTCATCCTAATCAGTAAGTAGCATCCATACCTCCACTCGCTTACTTATGAAGCAGTGTACCACTCACTTCAGTTACCCTTTATTGAATTATCTCCATCCAAATAAGCAGCTTACCTCTGTTTGTTTATTTACTTATCAAGCAGCGCAACCGCTCACTTGCCTTTCCTATTTGCAGCACAACCGCTAACTTGCCTTTCCCAACTTATTGAATTGAAAAACCACCACCACCACAGGGGGAACAGAAGAGGGCACGCTCGCCCCTCTTCTCCGTGCTACATAAACTGAAAAATAACTGCAACCCCCCATTAACAAAGGGGTGGGAGGGTGGGTAGCAAGTTCACACCAAAAATGTGATTCCTACTCCAGTTACACTTGCCTGAAACCCTCTAAGCCCCTCCCTACACTTACCTCATTTCCTTCCACTCATCCTTCTTTCCTTTTTAACACTATCCTCCTAATTCCTACTACTCTATTTATCTACCCCCAATTGAAGATGTCCCTGGACAAATTGGTCTGTTCCAAACCTCATTTGTCCTGGTCCCCTTCAATAAAAACATCACTCCGAATGACATTTGACAACCTTTATTGAACTTCTATAAACATGATTTTTAGCCAATATTCATAAATTTCAACCAATATTTATAAATTTCAATATATGAAAATAACATCCATGTAATATTAACATAGGACAGTGTCTCCGCTCATCCTAATCAGTAAGCAGTGTCCATACCTAAAATCGCTTACTTATGAAGCAGCGTACCACTCACTTCAGCTACCATTTATTGAATTACCTCCAACTAAATAATCAGCTTACCTCCGCTTGCTTATTTACTTATCAAGCAGCACAACCACTCACTTGACTTTCCTTATCAAGCAGCGCAACCGCTTACTTGCCTTTCCCAACTTATTGAATTAAACCACCACCACCACAGGGGGAACAGAAGAGGGCAAGCCTGCCCCTCTTCTCTGCCCACCAGCCTGACCAGGCTGTTCCCCCTCTTTCCAACAAACTTCCAGCAATGTAATCACAATTAAGACATTAGGCCAAACATCATTCGGTGTACCCCATCCTGTCTAACCAAGCTGCATCTGAGTCATACCCTCCTAAAACCCCATCACATAACTAATGAAATAGCCAATTGCCTCACCAGCTGAAAACAAACCTCTAATACCTCTCCTATGCTAAGGTAGCAACCACAGCCTAATAACCTTGCATAACCAATGCGCATGAACTCAATAAGCCTTACCTCACAACCAATGACAGCCCCACCAATATTGCAAGGGCATTACCAGCCAACTGGACAACCAAACACTAAGCCCACTGCCCCTAAAAACCATGCGGAGGCAATTGTATACCATCAAGTCACACTGATCCCCATTTACCACCCAATGAATATAATAACCAAATGAGATCCAAATGAGATCTGTAAGGTCAGCACAACAACAATCTTGACATCACACCAACTATGCATTATAAACATAAATGTTTCAAATGGCCATCAAGGCATTTGGCAACCCAAACACCAAAAACCCTAAAAGCATTCCATATTGACAGCTGAAAATCAACCATAATTCCCAACAACCCAAATGAACCTCCTTCCCAGCTTACCACAACCAAATATTCACTATTCCGTGCATCATTCTTCCTTCCCTCACACAAGCCACGGACCCAATCCCACAACTTTATGTAAATATGTTATATTTTAAGCTTTAGTGCTATGCTACTAGTAAATGTTGAGTTTGATACTATCTATCTAAGTGTGAATTAAGCTTGAATCCTATGTTACTATTAATGTTAAGTTTGGTGTTATGTAAATTTGAATGGCATTTGCATACACATCGTAACAGCAGCCCTATATAGTCTCCTAATGCAATGCTGCCATCCAACCTACTACCCCTTATAAATGCAGAACATAATGACCATCCTAGCCTTTGCTGGCCAACCAAACAGTACCAGCATGACTAAATACAGCCATCGTCCCCCTACCAACAATCTGACAATGCCCTACTGTCAGCCTCCCATGTAAAAAGTGCCACAAACTCCTCAAAACAAACTTTTAATCCTAATGCAACCTGACACCTCACCTAACATGCACAACAAAATCCACACCCCTGCCATGTTACCTGCCTAAAATGAATCCTAATCCCCAACCACACTCACTAAACCACCTACGCCATATTAACTCGGAACTCCAAATATCCATCACCCCCCCAATCGTCCTTGCTTCCATCCAACAAACTGCAAACCAACCCCCTAATTATGCCCACAACCCAGTACCCCCTGCCCCATTTGTAAAGAATTGCAAATCTCCATGAACCAACCTATTTGTAGGGACCCCCCCACACACACACGCAAACACACACACACACACACACACACACACACACACACACACACACACACACACACACACACACACACACACACACACACACGCACACACGCACACACGCACACACACACACACACACACACACACACACACACACACACACACCACCCTTAACCCTCTATTTGTCCTTGGCTTTCCTCACAAAGCTTTTCTTCCATGTGGTATGTGTGCATCTGGTAAATAATTAAAACATGACCTACCTCAGCAAAGAATCCTGAAAGAATGCCCTACTTAAGCCTTCCACATTCTGTGTGGCCATCAAACCACCCATTTCCTCACATATCCCCAAAACACCTGCATATCGACAGTGCTCCATCAAACCCTATGTACCCTTAAGTTGTACATATACCGAACCACTACCTATCAGCTCAGAGTGCAAGTCAACTGATACACCTGTTACGCTCTGTAAAGACATTAACCTGTTATGTGACACTCGTAAAAACAGTTTGATAAACAGGTTTGTCTCCCACACGATACTATACCATTGGTGCCACTTCCCACTTCATGTCAATGAGAATGCCTCATTAAACCCGATTTGAACCACTTGATGGGTAATCGTAAACTTGTCCCAGAGGGTCCACGCATATTTCTCTTGGAGTAGTAGATGCTAGCCTAGTAACTTAGTATGGTGCTATGACTGTTGCGACTCTACCACACCTGCAGAAATCCCAGACTCCCTACAAATGATCCCCAACCCTGCTTCACCCTGTCCCCAATAAACCTCCCCACACCAACTCTGACAAGCCTTAGAGAGCACCAACATAAGTAAAATTACCTGGAACCTCCATGTGCACCACTCAAGCTACCGAAACATCCCCCACAGTAGCACCCATTACCTCCCAGATCCACTTCTTTCAGTCCCAACTGATGCTCATTCTCTGCTCTTCCATCTGTGACCTCATAGCACAATGCTTAAATGACCGGGTCATTGTAGCACTTCAGCGGCTGCAAAAACCCATAACAACGTCAGCCAGCACCATCTGCAACCACAGCATGCACCACTTCCCTGGTGGGTGGATCCTCTGCAACCAAGTCAATCAACTGCCACCCTGCTTCCGTGTGTGACATCTGCAACAAACAAACATAAGTAATTTATCAAAAAAATAATGTTGCCAAACTCCTGTCTATCCTTTCCATTAATATGCATTAATCACCTATACATCCTACTAAGCTGTACTGCCTTCCACTTGACCTTCCTTTATTATTTATTTTTTTAACCAATATAAGTTACCCCCACCCCCACCCCATGCACCGGTAAAATCACACATGGTGCGGCTATGCACCTCCTTAGGGGTTACAGCAGCCCAGACTCAAAATTCCACAGCAAGGGTCCACTCATCTGTATCAAGAATTCACTGGTGATATTCATTAGTTCATAGAACCTCTTAGGGCCAAACTAGTGAACAAGCCCAGTAAAAGGCTCAAAAGGAACAATTTTTAAATATGGCTCTAAAATTTAGCCAGTTGCTAAAATAAGCACTTTTGCACTAATATGAATTTCCAAATGGTATGAAGTCTGAAACTCAAAGGACTGGCATTATCTCCAAACCTGACTCTCTAATAATTTGGCAGAAATTAGACAGCAAAGCCTTCATCTTTAATGAATGGGCCAAATATGGATCAACATTTGGATGTTCTGCAGCCTGCATAGTTGAGTAGTATGATTACTGCAGAAGTCCAACTGGATACTGTAAAGCTAGCAAAATCAGTGTTCCTTCTACAGATAGTGAGTGATGACACACTTTCCTTTGCATAAGAAATCCACTCCATTGCCACATTTACTAGTATGTTAAGCCCGGCATGAACTGCTCACCCATGCTTACAATCGGTCCATGCTATTTTACCACTTAAAAAGGTGAACAAAGCCACAACTGAAAGGGGAACAAATGCTCTTACTAGCGGACAACTCTAAATCAGTCTGAAGCACCTAAAATGGCATCCAAAAGTAGATGACTGACATCAATTTTTCTGCCCCAGCCCTCACTGAAATTATTTGCCAGAAAACTACAGTTTATAAGAATGGTCTGAAAACCTGTGCCAACACTCTCAACAGTCTGTGCCACAATTGCTCTTCCACAATCAGTATTAAATTTTCATTGTAATGGCGTTAAAGCCTGTGTAAATATTATAAAGCGTATGTAGCCTTGGGACCTAAATCAGACATAAAAGTATCTAAGTTAAAAGTGGAAAACCAACGATGACTGCCCACAGGTAATGGACCTTTGTTCACCAAGGCTCGAGGCCTTATCTTTATTCTAGCCCACATTTCTGCATGTTAACATGGTGTTATATAGGTACTGAGCATGAACAAACTCATTCCATAATACAAAAGCAATTAAACTGCACACAAGTGATGTTAATGCTTAAAACTGTGTCACAAGGCTCCAGCCACCCTCTTGTGAAACAGTCACAACCAAGGACAATAACCAAGTGATTAAGCAGCTACAACTAACCCTCGTGATCCAGTGTCCTCACACACCTCAACACAAACAAAGTCAATGCCAAAGCCTTTGTACTACTCAGTGTGAGGTACAACTGCACCATGAACTGTGGTACATCTGCCCACATCTGTTACAAACTGCACTCATCAGTTCCCACTCCAGGCACCACACCACAATGATCTGCAATGAAAGAAGCCTCTGAAGAAAACAGACGATGCCACACTCCAATGGATCTGCCACCTTCCATCCAACACTTTGCAGTGCAAATACTAAACCTGAAAAGCTCTTGGACAATGCCAAGTATTCTGCAGAAACCAGTTGCCACGACAAACATTGCAGCACTGTGTCCACCAAGCAGCTGCACAACCCCACACCCAACATTCCTCTCACAATGTACCTGTCTTCAATTCCCCAACCAACCATGGTGTGAATGCAAGCACATTCAAGCAATAGCCGCAGAAGTCCTTCATCACTTAAAACCTCAAGCAGCAGTTATCATGCATTTTGTTTAATGACAGTGCACCTAAAATTATCTCCATTTAATGTAGCCAACAATTTATCTCTACAGAGCCTACCTCACTCATGCTACTCTGAACCATAAGAAGCATGCTACAATGGCAACCCCCCCACAACCACCATTTGCACCACGAGGATCCATGACTGATGGCCAAATGAAAGAAGCTCCTGTGAAGAGTGAGGTACAACAACCAGAAGGCACCCTTCGCAGAATTTTGCAGGTCAGAAAGCGACCTCTACTAACCAATTTTGTAACTTAATTAATGAGCAAAGGTCAGTCCTTCCAATGCCAGCAACTGCACATGAACAACAATGAATGACTATTCCCAAGCCTGCGAATGACACCCATACTACTGTACCATGACATTTGCTCATTCCTTCAAGATCCTCTGGCATGGAACTACTAACCAGTGACCCCAAGAATCAGCTCATGACCAGCAACTCCCAACGGCACCATGTTTTATGCGTTTTTCTTTTTTTTTATATATATATTATTGGCTGATCCAAAGACAGATTCCTGTATTCTTCACATCTAATGGCTAAACTGCAGCCCATGACCATCGCTGTGAGGGGAGCCCTCTCACCTCCCCATCTAATCCTAAATGAAACTGCCTAAACAACCAGGAAGGGAAACAGTGCCATTATAAATGAATTAATGATGACAACCTTACACAATAACTGCCGGAGCTACCAACGGTCAAACCGTGAGGGGAGTTAGTTCCACCCCAAAGCTAATTTATTAATAAATAATCTTAACCAACAACCAGCCAGCCAACAGCAATCATCACCTCCCCATCTATGCAGCAAGCCAGAGCCGACACCTCCTATCATAACCAACAACAGATGTAACCTGCACAAAGCCTGAAACACCCTAACACCATTTGCAAGGGAGAAGAAAAAAAATTATATATAATATGTATCAAAAAAACAAAAGTAATGGTGTAGGTAAACCATTCCTCCAGTAAACCAAGCATACAAAAGACAAAAATAATGGAGGTAACAGAGCACAGCTTCTAAAATCCAAAGTTGTTTATTTTCAGTAGCAAATAGGTGAGCACTTTCACAGCCAAAGCTGCTTCATCAGACAAACATGATGTAAAACTGTGTTACTTTTAAAATAAGCTGCAGCCAATCATACATCAAACTCAATTAAGAACAGAAATTTAAAATAACAGTTCATTTAATACAAAAAACATCATATTATTCATCATTAAAAACCATTAAATGTTATAAAAAATTGCGTGTGTAAAGAACATAATAGATAACTGTACTATCTAACTAAATGTCTGTTAACCAAAAGAGGTTTAATAGATATCTTGGCATTCAGACCTTTCCCTTCATTTGCTCGCATCCTTATAATCCACTCAAGTTCTTTATTTTCCACCTTATTCTTGTTAGGTCCCCCTCTGTTGCCCTTTTTTACCTCTTCTATAGCCATAAATCTAAACGTATGTTGATTGCCTAGCTTAGTAATGTATTTAGCTGGGGCACTGGTGTCAGCTTGTCTTGATATATCATGATTGTGCTCTCTCGTTCCGTCTCTCAGTCTACGGGTTGTCATCCCAATATAGAAAGAATGGCAGATAGTGCAATATGCTAAATAGACTAAGTTTGTAGTGTTGCAGTTAGCATTCGCTTTGAAATGCATTCTCTTCCCTGTGTCCGGGTGTTCAAAACTTCCCCAACTATCTATCAAATGACAGAAATGACATGCATTACAAGGGTATGTTCCTGCCAGTGATTGTATAGATTCAACTATGTCATATCTAGGGTGGCATAGCATCTTCTTGAAGGACCTTTTATTTTTATAAGTATATCTGGGAGTCTCACCCACTAACATGTGTATTCTTTCACTGGACATAAGTATGTTCCAGTGTTTAGTATACACATTCTTTAAGAGTCTCATATTACTCACATATGTAATAGGCATTCTCATCCCATTGTTGCTGTTACCTCTCCACTTACATGTGTGAGCTGGAGCAGAAAAATATGGTTTACCTTTATATTTTCTTGTATCAGATACCATAATTATTGCCTTCTCAATTTCTTTTTTATTGTATCGTCTGTCCAGGATTTTTTTTCCTAATACACTTAACTCCTTATCTAGTGTAGAGTCATCTGCTGCTAGTCTGGAGACCCTTAGGGCCTGTCCTGTGACAATGTTCTTAAATACATGCTCAGGATGCATACTTTGTCGATGGACCCATTATTCACCTTTCTACACATAGATGGTACCAGCAGATTTGTCTGCCCTTTTGTCTCAGATGCATATGGTTGTTGGGTGTAGAAATAATAGAATGAGTCCTGCTTTATTAGGTTTATAATCTAAGTGGATGTTGGCAGAGTACTTTGATCTATATTGGACACAAACGTGGGAGGGAATAACACTGTCTGTTTTAGTTGATCACAGAACCAAGCCCCAGACATTGGATATAAATGTCAGGACAGGTGTTCTGTCTATAGATATCTGAGTCATCAGAAGGCAATCACTTTCAGATGAGAAGGAAGGACTGGGTCAGTTAGATAGCTTTGATCCCAACAGGTATGGTTGAGTGTGACAGAGTACCTTCCAAGTGTGGATGTAATGGCTGTTGAATTTTAAAAATATGAAACTTTTGTGGGGTCTGGTGAGGGATGGGCATGAATTCATCAGACATTTTTAGATATGCTGTTACCAGGAAATTTAGCTGTATTTTGCAAAGCTGTCTTCCAACAGAGGGGTGTTAGTAAGGAAGATAGACCTTGCTTCAGATTTTCTTCAATCCAGACTTTATGCAAATTGTACCCAGAGACAGTATTCATAACACTTTAAGTAAAAAAAGAAAAACTGTGTTTCTTTCAGTGCATTGGAGGTTTTTTTGTGTGTTGGTTTTACAAGCTTAATGTGGTATTCTTACATGACAGTGGCAATTTTTTTTGTTTGTTGGTGTGACAAGTTTAATAGACTGGGCATATTAATTCTCATGACCTGCTTGTAAGGTTCTAATGTTCTGAGCCACTGTGTCATGGAAAAAAAATGGACCATGCAAGTAGGAGGGGAAATGCATGAATTACTTCTGCCTCGTGCAGTAAATTGTCTAAAGCTGGTACTCTCTGAAACGAGATCAGCACAATCATAATGGTACCATCAGATCATTATGGCAAATCTTTGATTTGGAAGATTTTGCATGCTCAACAAAGTATCTGTAAAAAAATGATTTTCAAGGAGAAAAACTAACATTTAAAAACGCATGCATGTGGTAATTTGTTACTTGATAAGATGACAAGAAGACAGAGGCGACATATTTTTCACTGTACTTACAAAGGAAGATGCCCACTTCTCAGAAACAAATTGTATGCAATTAAGTAGGCCGTGAGAAACTCATATTAATGAGGAAGTTATAGTGGCAGGGGTTAAAAGTACATGGTATCCCATTTTTTTAAATTTCCAAATATGTTGGGTTTCTAATGCAAAATGGGAATTGACTCCATTTGTAAGTCATGGCATAAATAAAGTTCATATTTGTTCAGTCTTAGACATCAGCCAAGAGAGCTTTTTTTTGAACCTGCCACATATACAGAACTGCTGCTTTCTGCAATTCATACATGGTAGCCCACAAGTTTGAATGAAATTTCTTTATTTTTTTATTATTCCTGCTCCTCTTAATACTGTTTGAGCTGTTTGGGTATCTCTCTTTGTTTTCCTACAAAATCCTGATATTTTATGACTTTTTATTTCTCTGTAATAATCTAATCACTGTGTGCTGCAATTTTAATTAATAACGCTGCATTTTTTCTCTTGGGGTACTGTATCTGTTTTTCTTGTACCTATTTTTTTGAACTGTTGGTATTTGGTGATCCCATGAAATATAAACTTCATCACTGTGGTTAAAGCTTTGGGGGTCATGTTTACAATGCTCTTAGTTCAGCTCAGTGTAGAGCAGAAAAAATACACATTCCTTTTCATACATCGTTGCACCAAAAAGCAGAAGATATCAGAATGAGTTGGGCAGGAAGATGGATCACCTTGTTAGAAAACATCAACTCATCTGGACAGTTGGTGATATTTATGACCTTAATAAAAATGACAGAGTTTTTCCACAAATTTTTTACACATTAGGAAGGAAGTAAAGCTGACTGAAGAATATGTCCTTGGAATGGGATATGTCAATCTTGCCATGAGTCCACAAAGGGATAGACTATATGACAGGACAATCCTTCACTTATGACCACTGAAGTCTGTCTTTGATTAGTCAGAATTCAGTTGCTGGATGATCTATTGTAATGTAATCCACAGGGAGGAGGTAGCATACCTCTCAACCTCTTAGAGCAAGAAATCTGGACAAAGCCAAAAATAATGGAGAGACAAATTCCCAAAAATAGGGACACTTTTTAAATATCACTTACAAACGTATAAAGGTGATAGAATAACAGGACTTTTATTAGCATGAATTCTCTGAAGGATATGAAGTCTGAACCTCAAATGTCTGCCATTATTTTCTGACTTCAGTCCACAATTTGCCAGATGTTTGCCAGAAAACTACAATTTTATGATAAACAGACCAAATAGATGAGGCAAAAATCTGGACATTCTGCGAAAATCTGGACAGTTGAAAGGTATAAGAGGTACACATTGCCCTCCTAAGCAGCACAAGAAAACACAATAGCCTTTTGGATTAATTTCTTGCTATCCTTGCTAGTTTTAGGTGTATCCAGTCTGTGAATATCTTGGAATTAGCCATAACTGACCATTCTTTTATAGTAGCCAACATAAGAAGGGATAGTTGAACAAAGGCATGGAAACAGACACATTGCAAGTTGAGACAAGAACAGGACACATTAACAATTCATGGAGTTATAAAAGATAACTTTGACAGGAACATGATGTCCAATGAAAGATTTTGGTAAGCAGTTTGTAAGGCAGCCCTAAGGCCTTTACTTGTGCCCAAAGAAGATATTTAGTAAAACATTGTTACAATGAAAGAGCAGCAGATGGTTACTCTTCAGGCCAATTTTACCAACAAAAAGGCTCCTAGTAAAACGTATGTTATTGAGGAAAACATCCTTAAAGGTGATATATCTTTTCTATGTGTCTGTCTGTCTATCTATGTCTGGGTCTACTTCATAACACTGAAATTTGATAACGTTGAATTTCATAACATGGAGACCATAACATTGAAAAGTCAAACGACTGAAAACCCAAAACATTGAAAACTGAGAACATTGAAAGTGTGCTTCATAACATTGAAAACTACATTGCACAAGTAAATAATATCACCTCCATCTGCAACAACACCTAACTAACAAACATATTTTCTACTACATTTCTGCAGCCCCACTGCAAACTCCAACACCCCACGTAAATTAAATATAGCAACTCCAACATCGCACTACAGTGGAAAAAAGTCAATTTCCTAACCTCAATGTATGGTGATTGTGATACAGTGAGGTTAGGAAATTAACTTTTTTCCACTGCAGTGCCATCTTGGAGTTGGTATAGTTGATTTATGAGGGGTGTGGGGGCAGAGTCCCCCACATGTGGGGTGCAGGGGGCTTGCCCCTGCAAAAATGTAGTAGAAAACTGTTCCATCTGATGGGAGAAGTGCAGTGAAGCTATTTATACCATCCCATAAGATGTTATAATGTGCTTTTGAGAAGTTTTTTAGTTTAGTAGCTGCTGGGGGTGGTGGTGTCTGCTGTGATAGTTTGAATGAGACTGATTTGTAGTCAGATCTCACCAGGGAAGTCCTAACAGTGGGGGACCACCCAGTGGTCCCCCATATGGGTAAGCAGCAGATCCAAGATGTTGTTACTCCTTGTGGGGTGTCAACCAGCTAGTCCAGGACATTGGAGTTAATGAAGTCGAGGAACCTTTGGGCAAGTGAGTTTGAGCCCAATTAAATTACTCAGTTAATGGATGGGTAGTTAATTTTCCAAAACCGTGGTGTTCAGATGTATCTTGAAAGACTCAAGTAGATTCAAATAGGCAGAGTGGGTGTTTTGATTCATGAAGGGGGTCCTCTAGCTTGCAATGACTTGAAAAGGTGTTATACCAACAGTTAATTGCACCTGAAGTATCTCCAGGGAATCATACTGTTTAACCAATCTGGAAATGTATTTAACTTTAATGAATATTTATACACCACATGCTTTAGTTTTCACACCTTCAGTTTGTGGTCTGAACATGTGGAAGGAGGTGTAACCTGGTATTGTTAGGGTGCTGTCCTCAGAGTTGAAAAAGTACTCCATGACTGCACAAATGTCTGCATCTTCCAAGTTGAGGACTGCTTCCAGTAAGTGCATTTTCTTGTTAAGACTCCTAGCATTTAGCAGCATAGCCTTGAGGTTGTTTTAGATGGAGTTTTTACACGGGGAATTTTGTCCTTGAAACACTGCCTAAAAATGTACTATAGGGTTGGAAAGAGCCTTAGCCAGTAGTCAAAATCCCAGAGGTGACAGATGAAGACCATCTCTGGCAAAACATCAAGGTCTGTCGATCATGTCATCCCAGGCTGACAGATACTGGATCCCCTTAGAATGACATCAGAAAGTAAGCCAATTATTGAAGCCATTCATTTTCTTTTTGTATTGAGGCATCATCCTAGGTGATGGTAAAATGCTGCTTAAACCTAGGGAGATAGTGCCTGAGACACAGGCACATATGATATATGAGGCAGATAAAATCCAGGATAATTAAATACTTAACAATACCCACTACCTTCAAATGGTACTGCTTGCCTTAAGTAGGGTGACTCATGACAGTCCTGGGAAGAATTTGTGGCTGCCCATACAGTTATCCAGGTTTGGCATAAAGAGTGCAAAGATTTAAATATGTTTAATTGGAGCAGGTAGTTTATTTTAGACATGGGATATGCACTGGGAGATGAATCTATTATAATGGCATCTCCTGTTTATTTGTTGGCAAACATTTAATCCTTGGTATTGGTGTCTGTGGCACTGATGTTTTTTAAATGTGTAGGAGATCAAGGAGGGCTGCATTGAGGGCTGCATTTTCCATTGTCCTAAATGATAACTATAAGTCAACAATGAGCAGTGTACTTGAAAAATGACATCATATTAGAGATTCAAGCCTGTTTTGGCTGTTAAGAATCTTTATTATTGTGATCTTTTTAGTCAGGGACCTCTGCAGTCTTTTGTGTTGTATAGTGTGTTTAGACAAATACATGCCAAAAGGGGAACACTACTCAATAACTGTCCAATACTGGGGTGACTAGAGAGGAATAATTTATTTTGATCTAGATGAAATGCCTTTATATGTCACCTGAGCCAAACAGAAGAATATTGTGACTCCCATTGTGATATTTTAGTAAAGGACAAGGTAACTGTCAAAGAATGTAGCAAGATCTCTGATGAGTGAATGTATCTGTAGAGAACTGACATCTCTGCTATAAAAAGTGAAACAAGTTTGCTTTCCAAATTTAATAACACTGCAATTATTAGCATTAGTTTAAGCCTGCATTCTTAATATTAGGTATTTGCAAGGTCCAGACCATACCACAGTATTGCTGGTACTGAAAGTTGAGCGAACATCCAAACCATTTTTTGTTTTTCATTGAGTAGTTTGAATTTAATTGGGTATATAAAGTAATTAATAAGGATGGGATACTTGAACATCTGAAGAAGTCAATGGTGTGATGAAAAATGTGGTGATTCATTAAAGCGTCGTATGTGCTTTTGTGTGCCGTTTGTACTGTGTGTGCTGTGGAATTAATAAAGGATCCTTCCTTCAAGTGACTGGCAGCCCTTCTGTTTCAGTGCTCTTTTAGAACATCCAAACCTACTATACAATCATCTGTAAATAGGGTTGATCATCCGCCAGGGTTATCAATCTGAATGTTGGAGTATAAAATCCCAAAAAACAAAGGTCATGTGACAGAGACCTGAAAGATATAACTGCTCACATTTTAATTTTCTGAGGTAATTAAAGCTAATCTGACTGTGTATTTTCTATTTGTCAGCATGTTTGCTATCTACCTCAAAGTATAAGGGTTTATGCTGAGGTCTTTAAATTATTTAACAATGTCAGAAAGAAGTATCATCTTTAGCTAGATCAATTTATGGTTTGTGAACTCCAGAGATCATCATCCACTTCTTCTGTAAAATTTCAAAGACGTTACTAACCTGAATAAGCATAACAAGCACTTGCTGAAGCCAAATTTGTGGGGGTCCTGACCAAGAAGATTTTCATCAAGTCTGACATTATGTTTCCCATGCTTTTGCAAATTAGCCTAATTAGGCTAATGGATCTGTATTTAGTGGGGTCAACTGCAGATCAGCCTTTGTGTTAAAATAAGCCCCACGGGTGTTTTCCATGGTTCCAGAACATATAGTGCTAAGAGGTTTAAACTAAAAATGGTTTAGGAAATGTTCTGATAGTGTATGTTTCACACTAGCAGTTAGCCATCTAGAAAAACTATCAGGGCCTATTGATGTGGTAGTGTTCGCTTTGAAGAGGGTGGTTATGACTCAGACTATGCTAATCCACTGAGTGGAATTTAATGCAAGGATTTGTAAAATCGTAAAATTTCCATGAGTGTAACTGTGTGGAAGAAGCAAAAGTTTATCTGTGCATTGTCTAATAAGGCTCTAGACATTGACAACTATGTGGCAGAGTTTTATAACAGGAAAGGGCAAAGATTAATTGAAGTTTTACCCGATGTCTATAACTTTCTGCTTGAGTCATTATCAGTGCTATCCTCAACACTTTAGGCAGGAATTTTGATCATACCTAAGTTGCCAGGGGAAATTAAAAGAAACCTTCAGCTTTCATCCAATTTCCCATATTAATCTCAAAAATATCCCATTTTAATCTCATTTTAAAGATCCTTGCAAAAGTGCTGTCTAAAAGAATAGGATATGTACTCCTTTTCACATTTTTTTTAGTTAAAATGCTTTTGTTAAGAGTAAATAATCCTCTAACAGTTGGTAACAATTACAATCACATGAGAAAAAATATGACCACTGCTGCAGCTCTGCTTGAGCTGTGATGCTTGACATCAGGAAGACTTTCAACACCGCATCCTGGGATTTGTATCTAGTGTACTTAAATAAAAGATATAGGGAGAATTTGCTAAAACTAATTAAACTGTTTTATCACAACCCTACATTTACATTTACAGAATACATTAGTGGAGACATTTTTTCAAATGTGAACTAGGACGGTCTGACACTTATCATCAATTATTTTTATTTTAGTAATAGAAGAATGAGCCTCTCTAGTAACAGCTAAATTAGGAAGTTATGAGAAAGAGAGTAAGGATAAATCCTTTAAATTGTTCATTTGTGATTATACACTGATCAGTAACCAATCATCCAGTGATGCAGTATGTAGTTAAAGTCTTTATACAATTTGGACTTGTTTCATGATTAAACATTACATATTCTAGTACAGTTAGGGTCAGATATCCTGCCACTGGCATTCCTGAAATATCCTATCCTAAATATCAAAGCCTGTTGGTAGCTATCTTCTTGCAGGGCACAATTAATAAAAATATCCATCTTCTGTATGAGTGATCTTAAGACACATTTACAAATATAATATCAACATTATCATCAACTTCAGGTAGAGCCAAAATTATTAATGTTAGGTTTCTCTTCTATATGCTATACATTATGAGGAAAATGCCTCTTTTGAGCTTCATTCAGGTCATTACCTATAACCAAGATACAGTATTATAGTCTTAGGAACTCTATAAGAAAAACGGTAACTGTTAAATAAATGACACCATATTTTATGGGGAGAAGCAATCACCACACATCCCTTCTTCTGCATTATGCTTTAATTTATCACATCTAATGCCCATTGTATATGGCAGTGTGTGTTTTGTCTTTAGTACTTCAGTAACCACTAGTATAGTCATTTTTTTTTAAAAATGAGCAGCTGGTAAACTGACACAAAAGGTATGTTGCCCAAGGAACCCTACTGTGGAGATTAAACTTGTGTGATATTATTTAAATGGACCAATACATCAGACTAATTATAACTAAGAACATTCAAGACTAGTGAGAATATTTGAAAATTATAACTTAGTATCATCACATCTTCAAAAACTCTTCTATCTCTTCAACCCACTTCTGATCTTCAACGAATGTAACACATTTATGAGCAATACAAGGTTGAATGCAATGAAATACTTGCTACAAACAAGGCAGTTAAATGACCAATTGGATGAAGTAGGGATTCATAATGAAAGGTAAGGCACATTGCATATATAAGGATTAATGAGTGAGAAAGGGAGGATGTTGATAAAAATGTTTTTAAAAAGTAGACATTAAAGCAGATGTTTTGCTTACTGTATATAAATGAAGCAAATGATGGTATAATTGGCATCAGTACTGAAAGTACTTTGAATCTGGGATCAGCAAATTAAAATTAAAAATATTCTCTGTCTTACTTCCTTACATTCATTTAAGGAAGGTTGCAGTGCAAATAACAGCTGCCAGACATGTGGATAGGCAGAAGTAATTTTGCTAGATATGTTTTAATACTATTCCAGAGCACAGGTGCCACTCCCTTAGTCTGAAATCCTACCACAGCCTTGCCCCAGCTTTCACAGTTTGGGAACTGCTTTTTGTTTTTGTTACTTTGTTTGCATACTTTCTACCCTATACATGACTATTGGCCATTACAGGTGAGAGATGGCATCAGAGTGTTTTATACATACTGTCTGTGCTATGCATCACAATATCTTATTGACTTAGAAAATTCTGTTTTATGTCACAAGTCTGCTTATGGGTTAGTATTAGCAGAAAACCCTTTTCTCCATATATTTCCTGCTTAAGGTCACCCACACCAAAACCACACACATTTTCTAGATTTCCCATATCAAAGATTTTGTATTTATAGTTGTAGTTGTTTTATTGAATCACTTATCTGCACTAAATAATTTCACCACTGGTTTGTATGATACTTGGTATGACACACCTGTACTGGCCCAGTAATCAAGGAGCCTCAATACACACTACTGGCAACATTGGGGGATGAACACACTGGGAAGATGACAAGTACACACACAGTAAAGTGCAATTTCCCTTATGAGCACACAGAGATCACAGTCAGTCTGGGGCTGGTTTCTCCCTTTTTCTCCAGATCCCCACTATGTCTCCCCACTGTCACAGATATAGGGTTGAGATCTCAGCTGAGTGGCCGAGCCAAAACCTCCAGCACCCTCTCTGTCCAACCACTGCTTCATGTCCCTGCCCAAGTAGCTGACACACACACACTCTTTGAGGTTTGATTTATATACAAACACATACGCACACACTTCTGGCACAAGCTGTTACAAGTTTACTAGCTATGCCCATTTCTGCCCAGATTATAAGGTAGTTTCCACTGCCACAAACCACTCTTATCAAATACTTAAGTCACTTAATAAAGGGTGTCGAATCCTACTGTGTAATGTTACTATTAATCCAAATGAAGTCTGACCAAGCAAGGCTATTGGAGTTCCCAGTACAGTGTCACCAAATAGATATGCAAGCACTCTAAGAGCTTACAATTGTCTTACAAATATCAGCCAAGGACAGGTTTAAATATATTTAATAATAAATAATAAAAGTACAAAACATTACTAATTAAATCTAAAACATTTACTTCAGAGTTCAAAATCACGTGAAATATTTTAAAACAACATTGCAGGACAGTCTCAAATAAATGCAGAAAACATCTAACCTAATCTTTAATATATTCCTATCTATATCTAAAACAGAGACTATGCCCTAAATCTTTCTTACAGCAAGGCAAGTGCAGATGGTGATGAGTGGATGTTCTTGCTAGGTCCAAGACAAAATACAAAATGCACAGCCTCTATCTGAGAGAGTTTTTAAATTAATATCAAAATTACTGCCAAGTTAGCTTGGATGACATTGCTTTTGTCACCTGACTTCAGTTCCCAGGTTATAATAGAAACAGAATTTAACATCTCTGTGTGGAAAATATGTATCTCTCAGATCTTTGCAGCTGTTAGGAAGTCATAAAGCAATAAACAACCTTTACATTTTAAACCTAGTAATTACTTTTCTTTTAAGACAATACAAATACTTCTAGCTCTAGACATTGTGTCTGCTACAGAATTGAAACTGAGAGATAACATCTTTTGTTTATGGCCCAGCTATAAAGTAACGGCACCTCTACTATTCTTAAGTTTTGCAGGTTAATCTTCTATGTTCCAGCAGGGTACAATGTGGATACATTTTAGCTCACTATATAAAATACAGGTCTGTATAAATCATATCAGTATTCACAAATGACATAGAATGATTTACAAAATTTCAGATAGTTGGGCTGGCAATATTTTCCTATATCATGCTCAGTCTCCACCTTTCTTATGACTTTCACACCAGTTTTCTATTATAAGCAGTATTACAATAGTATGAGATCTGAGAAAAATGCATTTGACAAGACAACTGGTCTGAGGAATAATATTTATGATATTCCACTTATGCTTCTTATGACAAATCTCTTGACATTAACAACCATTGCTTTAGCTGTGATCCATCATTTTTCAGGCTTCTCATCCATTTCTATACCCTATAGTTTCCTATTAATCTCCTGTGACACTCAGTAACAAAAGTCTTGATGAAATTCACAAACATGCATTGCAAAGTTATAGTAGATTTGATCATGTCTATAATTACTGATGCACAAAGTCAGTAGATGCTTTTAATCAAAAATGTAGACATAACTGAATAAAATCCCCTTCACAATATAACAATCTCTGATGTTGCAAAACTTTGATGAAGTTTAACATTTTCTCTTAAGTTCTTGGTGATGAATCATTCATGAAGGAATTTTACAAACTTCCCCTATCCACATTGGTAATGGTATAGTTATTGACCTAATCAAGTCTAACTGCTTTTTAAAGCCATGTTGCCCACTGTTCCTACCTGACTTAATATGTTTCATTTGTGAATTCCTGCTGATTCCATACAGAATCTTTTCCATGATCTTACTTGGACTGAAATTGAGCATAGCAAGGTTTCAATTAAATATATTTTTTAGAAGACAGTAGAGTTTTGCAAAAATTTGACAGATCACCACAGCCATCTCTTCTAACATATATCATGATAGTACATATCTATGTTTTATTGTATCTCCTTGAAGACTCATGGCTCACACTGACCTCCTTCCACAATCTCTCATCCACCTTCCCATTTATCCTTAAATCTACATAAGCTCCCTCTCAATGCCAGAATTGGTCTACCTCTACTGTGTAATATTAAAATGAGATATTTAGTCAGTAATTATGCCTTGTATACTGTGGTTTGAAATGGATAGCCGTGGTGGTGCAGCGGTAGCATTGTCACCTCACAGCAAGAGATTCTCCTGTTCGATTCTTGGCTGGAGCACCTTCTGTGTGGAGTCTGCATGTCCTCCCCACAGTCGAGTGGCATTCAAATGACATGCGTAGAATGGGCGTGCCTTTGTTGAAGGTTGGGCATCGAGCTGGCACCTTGGTCACCAAAAAAATCTACTGCCAATCATTAGTGGACTAGAGTTCCACTGTGGCGACCCCTAACCGGGAAAAGCCAAAAGAAGAAGAAGATACTGTGGTTTGAAATATCATCTGTCTTCTTTTATTAAGGTTGTCCTCTATCACTTCCTTTATTGCTCTGTAAGATAGCACATCATTTAAAGATGCATTCTCTCATTCTAGTTTCCATTCTCTGCTAAAATCATACTTAGTTAAACAAGCAGAACATATCAGTTATTGTTCTAGTCACATCACTTAATTCTACTTTAACTCTTTGCTATTCTAACTCAACTACTAAGATCATTTGCTCTTTTTCACAATTCATATTTTTTCCTAATTTATTTTCTCAAATGTTTTAAGATGTTTGTACATATTGGAAATGAATACATTGGATTTATTATGTATCCTAAATACTACTCTACTATTGTACTTTTGCTGTCACTTATGTGTTATTGTATTCTTGTCTGTTTTGCATATCAGTGAAATTGGTCAGGACTGAAAAGTGGTGTACACTGGTAAACAAATTCAAGTACATAAATAAATAAATAATCTAAAGCAATACTATCAAATGCATTGTATCTAAAAATAATATCTAAAGATAGTAATATGTGAAGCAAGTATTATCTGACATCAATATTAAATTGCTTTTGACAGATGTACTTTTTATATTAGCAGTTTAGTGTTAATTTCTTTTTCTGAAAATATTTCAAGCAGGCATAAATTAAATTGCTGTTGGTGAATCCCTGTTGGGTAAGGAAATTATACTTTCTTGTGTCTGAGTGATAAAGCTGCTTTTTGTTTTACCTGCTTCATTTTGGTTTCTGTTTTAAGAAATCTGCTTGGCATGGTGTTTTTGTTCTATGTAAGAGACAGACACTTTAGTTAGCTAGGCTGAACATTTCAAATGTTTTTCTTTTTTTTTTGATTTGTTAAACTGTTTGAGTGATACTTAAATATACCATAAATTTTTGGGCCTTTTTCTTTTTCTGTAAAAATTTCAAGCTTGCATAAACTAAAGCAGTGCTGATGATTCCCTGTTAGTTTTCCCACTCACTCATCCATCCCCTTTATTGATCTGTTTTTTAAACATGGTGATTTTAAGCTGCTCACCCCTACTTTAAATTGAGTTTAATAAGCTCCTCCCTTTCTACACTGTTGTTGATGTCTTGAATTATTTATGTTTCCTTGTGCTTATATTGAAAAAGTGCTCTTTGCCTCTCGTTGTCTGTTCTGCTGATTTATTTGCCCTGAATTCATTATCTAACAAACTGTTGGATAATGCATTGTATATTTACACTCAAGCAAGCACTTCTTTTTACATCAAGAGGTTAGTGGATTTTTCATCTATTGCACTGGGAGGTAGCCTGGTCTGTTTAGGTTGGGGAAACACTTGAGATTTCTACATGTAGTTTTATTGGCTGGAGGTTTTATAAATCAGCTTAGCTTGTTTTTAGTGCCTTTATAAATTCTGTATAATTGCCTGGCTTTTGGCTCACTTATACAAAGCAAAGACTTTTATTGAATAATCACACTTTTATAAGCTATTATACTTATCTTTAAGCTTGCTTCTGGTAGCATTTTACTCCAGAAACTCCTTTACTGTGCTTTTACATTAGAAAGACTGGGATTATTCATCTAGGGGCAGTAGGTGTTTACCTTGTCTATCTGAGCTGAGAAACACACAAAAGGGCTCTATGTATTTTTTGTACATCTCTTATAAACTGTGACTACTTCAGCAGTTTCAAAAAAAAAAAAAAAAGAACTGTACTGTCTGCTGCTGCTTTAAGTAGTTATTGCACTGCATTATATTGTACTGTTAGTTGTAGGGCTGTTGCAGGTAGTTTGCGTGGTGTTGTTACACTTGGGCTCCAAACCAGCTATTTATTCTGCACCCTTGTTGCAAAAGTGGATTGATATAACCTGTCTGAATTGGGAATTGCTGGTAGAATGATTATTCTGTACTTTCCTGACTGGAAAATAGCGTAAAACATGTTCCTTTTTACTCATATTTTAGTTTTGCATTTGTGTGGTGCTGCTCTTCACAAAGCTGTGGTTAACAGTGCCTTTGTATAAACACAAATGTCTAGCAGTTCAGTTTTTCCCTAAACAGCTGTCAGTGAAACCCTTCCAAGCATTTCTGCTGCTCTGGGAGCAACTCAGTTCTGCAATGAGCAGCATTGCCTTATTGATCAACCTTAGCTTACACAGACTATAGGTTACTCTTGTAGCCTTGGTGCTACCAGCACACTCCTGACAAATTAACTCATTCTCTTCCCTAACAAAACAACCAGTAAGAGCCTGCTATCATGGACGGGCAGTTTCTAATCATCTCTTTGGCCAGCGTGATAGGCATGGGCATAATGAGGCAATGTAACAATTGTCTCATGTTTACTGACAACCACTTACTCCTGAAAGAAACAAATGCTTTATGTGTGATTTGTAGTTAAACTATGAAATTGGAGGCAAAACTTTCACATAAGGGCAAATTGAATGTCATACAGGTTGTCAACACACACACACACACACACACACACACACACACACACACACACACACACACACACACACACACACACACACTTTCCACACATAAACCCACATATGCGGAGGTACTCACTATAAACTTACCAAAAGATTAGCGGCCTCCCAAATGGAAACCACTTACACACATAACAATGCAAAAAACAACCACAACACATAATAACTCTCACACACACACACCAGTGTCTAAACAAATAAGCCTATAAGGCATAACACCACAAAACCTAATGTATTGGCCCTAGGTTACTCCATTGTGAGACACATGGATTTTCCCCTCACCAGGCTGGATAAGGAACAGGTTATGGTTATTTGCCTGTCAGGTGCCAGGATCCATTAAGTTACTCAAGCACTCAAGTTACTCAACCACAAGTACTGGTATGACTCAGTCTTAGTTCTTGGTGGGTTGAATGACTTGAGATGTACTTCACTGGACTATATGAAAAGAGACATGACTGAGCTCTTAGATTATGTGTCACAGGCAGGTATAAGCCTAACCTTAAGCAGCATTCTTCCTTCTCCAAGGATGATGCCACAATACAAACACAAAATGATTGACTTTAACAATTGACTTAGCTTCTGGTATCATTCAAATGGGATGCAGTATCTGTCAGCCTGGGAAGACATGGTCGACAGGCCATTCTGCTTTGTCAGAGATGGTCTGCATCTTTCTCCTCTGGGCTTTTGAATACTGGAATAGGAATTAGCTACCTCTATTTTTCATTTTCTAGGCAGTGTCAAGATAACCAATCTCCCAAGATAACAGAATCCTCTCTAGATAAACTCAATGTACTGCTGCTTAACGCTAGGAGTATAAATAAGAAACTGCATACTCTGGAAGCACTCCTCACTTTGGAAGAAGCTGACATCTGTCCAGTCATCAAGACATAGTGCAAAAGCGGAGAAAACATCCTAGACATATAGGGCAACAATGCCTTCCATTCGTTCAGACTACAAACTGAGAATAAAAGAACCAACGAAGGAGGTGGAGCCCATCCTCATTAAGGATAAGTACATCCTAGAGACTGGTCAAACAGTATGACTATCTTGAGCTACTACCTGTCTAGTTAACTATATATAAAGACTCCTACTACATTATAGCTAGCTATAGGTCACCCACAATGAAACAGGAAAAGCATACCACATACCTGGACTTACTGGAGTCAGTTGCCATACAGCCCAACACCTTAGTCATGGGTGATTTAATTATCCTACCATCAAATGGGAAACATACATGACCACAAACATGATAGCTGAGAGTTTCTTGGACTTTACCAATGCAAATGCTCTGGAACAGCTTGTCAGCACACCCACAAAAAGCTCAAATGCCCTGGACATAGTACTCACTAACATGGGAGAGCGCTGCACCTCCACCCGTGTGATGTCCTCCCTGGTAAGATCGGACCATAAATTAGTCTTTTTCAATGTAATTTTAAGACCAGATACCTCATCAAGCGTAAAAATGCTTAAGAGTTTTTCTAAGACAAATTACCTCCTACTAAGTGATGGTATAAGAAGTTTCAAAGCCACCTTGAATGCAGATAACACAGACTCCTATGCAGAGGGGTAAACCAATGCCCTGTATAACTACTTAAGCAGTCATATTGAATTTGGTGTACCTGAAAAGATTAAAAGCAGGTCTTGCCAAAATAAAAGCCACCACAGTGGACCCCTAGTATAAACAGGCTATACAACAAGAGAAAAAAATGTATGTCCAAGAACAAGAGGAAACTAGGTCAGTAAAGGAAGAAATCCCTCTTTAGCTTTTAAAACAAATTGGAGATCTTGTCAAATCCTCCAAAGCTAATTATGAAGCAAAAATAACCTCCTTAGCCAAGGATAATAACAACACATTCTTTAACTATGTGTGAAATCTAAAATGGAATTGCCAGCTATGTGCTGAACTGGTTGTGGATAGCATCGCCCATACTCAACTGGAGGTAATAGTGAACCTGCTAGCTGATAAATTTTGAGAAAGTCCCCCTTTTCCATCCAGTCATCTCACAAAGTATACCTGCCACCATTCCTCAACGTATTATCTTAAGAGAGTAGGTCACCTTGGTGTTCTCCAAGGCCAATAACTTGGCATCAATGAGACCAGACAACATCTCTAGCTGCCTTTTTTAACTACTTAAAACATGACTTGGCAGACTCATTTGGATCCCTGTTTAAGCACAGCCTGATAACTGGCTATGTTCCAATAATATGAAGGACAGCAACAGTAATCCCTTTTCACAAAGGGGACCATCAACTGACCCTGGGAATTATAGGCCCATAAGCTTGACTAATATCATCTGCAGGGCCATGGAAAGAATCATTATGGACCTTATTAACAAGGACATAGGTAATCTCCAAATTCTGGACCTAAACATTTTGAATTTGTTAAAGATATATCATGCCTGTTAAACATGGTTGACTTCTTAGAAAAAGTCACCAAGGCCCTGGACAAAGAAAAGACTGTGCATGCTGCCTATATTGACCTAGCTAAGGAATTTGACACAATCCTCCACTCAGGTATTACACAGAAACTCTCGCAATTGTGCACTAAATACTAAATTACAAGAAGGGTAGCCAACAGGTTCAGTAACAGGACACATACTGTCAAAGTGCGTGACTTCACCTCTAGCAAAAGACCAGTCACTACTGGAGTACCACAGGGTTCTGTGCTGGGCTTCTTTACTGTTAGGAATTTATTTCTCAGAAAGCCAGGCAACCTTGGATGACCTGTAGCTGACAAAGTTCACTGACAATTGCAAATTAGCAGCATTCATTAAGTCCCCTATCAATGTTAATATATTGCAGTCAGGTTTAATGCAGACAAAAAGATTGGTGCCAAAAGCAATGGATTAACTCATTACATCTGAGTGACTCCTCCAGGTGTATCTACAGTTAACTCCTACTGATTCCTCTAGGCGTCAAATATTGCTTGTTCATATTTGCATCAATAATTCCAAAACTATGCTATATACAAGGTTTTAAAACATTTCATCATAAACATTACACAATGGAAAACTGAATGAATATTTGCCTTTTGTCAAATGCAGGTAAATAGATATTAACTGTTGTTTTTATGATATTAATTTATATATATATATATATATATATATATATATATATATATATATAGATATAAATAGATATATATAGATATATGTATATATAATGTTTAAATTTTTCTAAATATCTCAACAAACAAGTAACACAGACATAACTCCTTAGCCACATATGAAAGCTCATAGCTAGATAAATAAAATGTTAACAGTATGTGTGTAACTTAACTGGTTGCTGAGATATTGCAAGTTGTTTACAAAATATTATAAATATAATAGTTACTATGTTTACTGTGACATAGGTTCATACTAGGCTATTTGCCCTAGGGCATTTACAAGCCTAGCCAGAGTGTGTTTGGCTTTCGCCACCCATTTTAAATTAATTTTGCTATGCCCTTTTTCGAGGTTAGTATGCTGTGCCTCCATCTAACAGTGACACAGAAGTGATACCCGAGGTAAATCTATGATCTCCCATCCACTCATCAAGATTCCTCTTGAAGAGAGTCACTGAGGGACTCTGCCTAACCTGGACTGGGATTTTATTCCAGAGTGAAGGGAGACTCTGGGTTATGAATCTGTCCCTCCAGCATGTCCTATTTATTTCAGTGCTGAGGTTCAAGTCTCTTGAGTGCAGAGCTCGATGGGATTTGGATTTTCTGAGGTGCAGCATGTCCATTAATTCCGGGTTGGACATGGCTTTATACGTCAGGCACGGATTGCATCTGAGCAGGCATTATGCCACTGAGTAGAGCTGGAGTTTCTTTAACCGGGCAGCATATGGCATCTGTTTGACCCCTATGATCCTCTTGGTGAGGTACTTTTGGGGTCTTTTCATTTGCTGCAGGTGTCTGGTAAGGTACATCCCGAAAGGGGCATTGTACTTAATTATGGGCCTGATGAGGGATGAGTAAAGAGGCACGATGACCTCCCCTGATTTAGATGTGAATCCCTTCATGATTAGGTGGGTTATATAAAATGTTTTACTAACCACTTTGGCCACGTGGTTGTCAAATGAGAGATTGCTATCAACTTGGGTCCCCAGGTCCCTAATTACTTCTTCTGTACTTAATGGATTACCACCTATGTGGTAATTTGTGGGCACTTTGTTTTTGCCAAAGGGGATGACTATACACTTTTTGGCGTTTAGCTTGAGGCCATGGCTCTGGCACCAGTTGCCTGTTTCTATGAGGCTCTTTTGGCGGATGCTTGTGTTGGCTGGAGAGTCAATTATGGCACCCAGTTTGCAGTCATCTGCGAACTTAGTCAGCCACAGTCCTTCCATGTTGGCCTGTACCTCCGAGAAATATATACCGAACAAGAGAGGTCCCAGGACTGAGCCTTGTGGGATGCCACTTGTAACTGGTTTGGAGTCTGACATGGCTCCGGCAATTCTAACCATGTGGGTTCTGTCCTTGAGCCAGTTTGCCATCTAGTGACATAGGGGTTTATATTTAAGCTGGTGAGCTTATCTATAATGCCCGAGTGGGGTATTGTATCGAAGGCTTTTGCGAGGTCCAGGTAGGCTGTGTGGACCACCTTCCCCTCGTCAATGGCCTTGGTGTCTGGTTCACAGAAATCAATCAGGTTTAAGAGGCAGGATCTGCCTTTAACAAAGCCAGACTGGGTAGGATCCAGTGTCTGTAGGTCCCCAATATCTTTATTTATGAGGTCCATGATGATCCTTTCCATAGCTTTGCAGACCAAGCTAGTTAGGCTTATGGGGCAATAGTTTCCAGGATCCACTGAGGCACCACCTTTGTGGAGAGGGACCACTGTTGTTGTACGCCACTCTTTGGGTACATATCCTGAAGTAAGGCTGAGACTGAACAGTAGTTTTATGTTTGGTTTAGCTCTTCTTGGAGTTCTTGTAGGACGCAACCCGGGACACCGTCTGGTCCCATTGATGCTGTGTTTTTTGCTTTGGAGAGGGCAGCTCTTACCTGAGCATATGAGATGTCAGGGGGGCAGCACTCTGCTGGGATAAATATTTGCCCTTTTGGTGGGGAGGGGGGGGAGTTTGCACTGAACCTGTCAGCTAGGATGTTGGCAATGTCTGTGGGTTTGGTGTATTTTTTGTCATTTTGCAATAATTCTGAGCATATCTGGGAATTCCCACCCAGGTTCCTAACATAACTAAAGAAAAGCCCTGTGATTATCCTTAGTGTCCTGTGAAATTTTTCTCTCGAAGCTGGCCTTAGACGATCTTATGAGTGCCCGTAGTTTTTTGCTTATACTGATCAGAGATGCCTTCCCTTTTTGGGATTTTGCTCTATCATGTAGTAGCTTCCTCCTTCTATTGTATAGTTTGTTTATGGCTGGGGTCCACTAGACAGAACGTCTGCCTTTGGAGGATTGGGTCTTGGTTTTATTTGGGATTGCATGAGACATGCATTCCTGAAGGTGTTCATAGAATGTGTTTATAAAGGATTCTGTGGTCTGGGCTGTATTTTCCACAGGCCTGGGGGCTTTGAAGGATTCCACCTCGGTTTTGAGGAGTGTGAAATTTGCTTTAGAGAAGTTTTTCACTGTGGTTTTCAGGGCAGGGGGTGGAGTCGGGATGTAAATATCCAGTGAGATTAGTTTATGGTCTGATCTTACCAGTGAGGGATGCACTTCTGGTCTGGAGCATAGAGTCCCCATGTTGGTGATGATCAGGTCCAGTATGTTTTCCCCTCTTGTGGGAGTGGTAACAAGTTGTTCCATAGCATTTGAGTTTATAAATTCTAGGAAACTTTGGGCTAGGGTGTTGGAGCTAGAGTAATGCTCCCAGTCTATGTTTGGGTAGCTGAAGTCCCCCAATATAATGGTGTTTGGAGAGACCTTCATATTTTCCAGTGTTCTCAGGAAGGCCGAGTGGGGTTCCTGGGTTTGGGAGGGTGGTCTGTAGCAGGCTATAAACTGGAAGGCAGTTTTACCCACTGTTAGTTGCACATGGATAGTCTCTGATGCTTCGTGCTGTGCCACCAACCTGGAGGTGTGGGTATCTTTGATGAATATTGATACTCCCCCTCCTTTTGTGGTACGGTCCAAGTTTTGGGGCCGAAAAGCATGGTATGAGGTATAACCTGGTAGTGCTGGGGTGCTCTCAGGAGCCTTGAACCAGGTTTCTGTTACTGCACAGATATCAATGTTCTCCATGCTAAGGAGAGTTTCGAAAAGTGCATCTTGAGGTTTAGACTTCTGGCATTGAGTAGCATTACTCTTAGTTTCTTATCCCTTGTGATACCTATGGAGGTGGGTTTGTCTTTTGAGCCTTGCCTAAAAAAGGCACTATGGGGTAGCAAGAGCCTTTGCCAATATCCAAAGCCCAGGGTGACAGGTGCAAGCCATCCCTAGCGAAGCATCGTGGCTTGTCGAGCATGTCATCCCAGGCTGACAGGCATTGATCCCTTTGAATGCCACCAATACTTAAGCCAATTGTTGAAATTGATCATCTTGTCTTCATATTGTGGCATCATTCTTGGTGAGGGTAAGATGCTACTCAAGGTCAGGGTCATACCGGCCTGGGCTACATGCTCAGAGAGCTCCTCTGTGTCTCTTTTCATGTAGTCCAGGGAGGTACATCTCAGGTCATTCACACCAGCATGGACAATGACTGAGTCATATTTGTACTTGCCTTGGAGTGACCTGAGTGCTTGTGTTATGTGGTGGATCCTAGCGCTCGACAGGCAGCTCACCGTGACCTTCTCCTTGTTCAGCCTAGTGAGCGGGACGTCAGTGTGCCTGATGATAGAGTCACTTATTACAAGTGTATCAGGTGTGTTGTTTAGCCTTAAGGGCGGTAACTGTTCGGCACACTAGCTTTGTGAGCTATGTGTTGCACTTGTTTTGTTTTGGGGTAGCGGTTGCTTGGGTGTCTGCTTTGGAGGTCTCTGCTGCTTAGGCAGATTTTTATTTAGAGCCTCCGAGTATGTTTTTGTGTGTTTATATGTTTGGTTTGCTGTCGTGGTAGGTCTATGTGAGACTGGAATTGTAGTGAGTGTGGTTTCCTTCTCCTTCTTACTGGTTTCGCCAGTACTGATTGAGAGAGCTTAGCCTCCAGTATGGCTATATGGTTGCATCTCTCACATGTTTTGGAATTTGTTGGGAGGAGGAGAGGGTTGTCTGTGTACATGAGGCAGTTGTAACATTGCCTCAAGATTCCCAGATTCACCAGCTGGACCGGAGAGGAGATTGACAACTGACCTTTGAACATGCTAGAATAGTATTGGGAATTCCTTTATAATTGAAAAAAAAGGGCCAATGGGGAACGAGGTACTCAAGGGGAGTTTGTGAGGGTGTAGTGCTTTTAATATTTTAGTGCTGACTTATATAATTGCTTTAGTGAGCAAGTGCCAGGTAACTTAAATGCAATGTGTTTCAAGTAACTTAAATGCAAAAACGACAAACAGTAACTTTCTTTCAAGTGAAACAAGGAAATAAATACAGTAAGCAATGCAGATATAACTAGGGATACACAGAAGCGCTGAAAAGCCGCGTTTTAGGTGGAATTAGCATTTCAGGGAAATAACAAGCAAACAAACAAGCAGCATACAAACAAAGCTAGATTCAGCAGGCCTGGATCTAGTCTATGCTACAGCAAACAAGGTGTACCAATTTCAGTAAGAAGCAGTATAGATATGCAGGCACTATAAGCCTTTAACCAGAAATTCCCAGCTAGAAGGGCAGAGTCCAGCCTCTCCTCCCACAAGAGTGCAGACCACGAACCCTTTTAATGTAAAATAACTGGCCTGAAGCCCAAGTGCTTAAAACAGAATTAATACACTTTTAGAATAACAGACACTGAGCCCTCAATCAGCAGTTCCCAACTTAGAAGGATGTAAGCTACCTGTCCTGCCACCACAGTGCAGACCACAAACCTTCCTAATGTAAAACAACTGGTCTGAAGCCCAAGTGCTTAAACTAAAAGGCTTAGAATGAGCTACACCAAGCAGTAATAAATACAATTAAGTACTTTTAAGATGATGCAAAAGCAAAATAAAGTAGGAAGAAACACAAATACAGTAAAAGCAGATTTTTTTTTTTTTGAGTGAGCAAATGAAATGGGCCCAGGAGTTACAGGACAGAAACAAGTTCAAATGCAGGCCTTCAAATCAGAAAGTTTAGAGATATGGAAGACTGCCCACATGGCCAATAACTACAAATTCTGGGGCAGAACCACTCTTTATGTGGTAGACAGGTTACCTAGTGCTTTCCACTCCCACTGATAAGCTAGAAGGCTTCCCTCCAACACAGAAAGGCTTGGGGGCTCAGAAGCTTACAAATAGTCCTGGATACAGCAAATCTGTATCTGGAACACTAATTATAGGAAAGGTAGGAAACAGGCTTACAATTTTTTTTTTTCAGAAAAGTAGCAAAAACAGTAGTAAAAATAATTCACATGCAGTGCAAGCTGGCACACTTGAGTATGTAGCAATATTAATAAAATAAAACAACTGAACTAAACCAAATAAGGTACCATGGTCAAAGAGGCAAGGCAAAGAGAACACAATCCAAAACAATAGCGTACACAAGTTTACTGTCTGCTTTCGTCGAAAGACTTCATCAGAATAAAAGATAAAAAATAAATAATAAATAATAAATAATAAATAATAAACGAAAAGACAGCCTATAAAAAGCATTTCTAAAAAATGTAATTAAATTAAAAAGGACTAAAAGCAAGTGCAGAAAGGGTTTATTAGGTAGAATGCGGGAAAGAGATGGGACTGGAGGAGTGTCCTAGATCAAATCTACAGTGCACTGCAAAAGCCACCAAATTTAAACTACTACCAGAACAGGGAGGGGGGGGCATCTAAATCTAAGGATGTTAGAATTCCATTATACTCATCCCTCATCAGACCAATAAGTCAGTACAATGATCCCATTTGCATGTATCTCACCAGACTCCTGCAACAATTGGAGAGACGACAGAGGTTTCTCACCAAGAAATTTTAGAGTACACAAAGCAAGTCTTATGAGGAAAGAGTGAAAGCACTGTTACTGTATTCAATCTCCTACAGGTTGCTTAGGATTGACCTATGCCTGGCTTACAGGGCAATCTCTGATCCGGCCCTCATGGAAATACTACACATGCATACATCCAACTCTAGAAAGGTAACTTGCTTCAGGGATCTTAACCTAGCCTGTGACATGAACAGGTCTTGTTGGAGAGACAGATACATCTCACAGAGACTGCCACTTCTCTGGAACAAGCTTCCAGTTAACATGAAACAGAGCCCCTTGCTGACCCTCTTAAAATGCAATTTAGATCGATGGATGGGTGACTGCAGATTCACTCATAGGGTGGTGCCCATGTCCCTAGTGGACAGAGGAAGTCAGTATTATCTACTGTAGACCCTTTCCTCTGCACACTTCACTCACCTAACCACCAACAAATGGGGCAACTTGGAATGAATATGGCTAGGCTTGCAAGGGCTCTGGGGCCATTAGCCTAGTAACCTTTTATGAACTTGTGAACCTAAACAAGTGGGCTCATCCTTTACCTGTCCTATAAATAGGGGTAATTTCTGGGGATTGTAGCTGGTGGGTTTATCACAGGCTTATTAGTGGTTGCTCATGACTAATACAAACAGTTTGAGAACTTGCTCCTTTTTCTAGTACCATGTGATCGCTGAGTTCTTATGCATAACTAAGGCAGTGGGGAGGTATGGTGAGGTTACACACCATGTAAATACATTTACTGCAAGCTTGATAGGTTAGAAGTATTTACATTTTAAATTGCTATGCTTATTGTTTTTAGAGGTTTTGGCTTAGATATTTTGGATTTCTGGTGGAATTATTGATAATGTTACTATGAAATTATGAGGGTCACAAATTTAGGACAACTGATATTCGAATTAAGAAACGGGAAAAACTAAAAAAAGACAAGTAGCGTTCACGAGACAGGATCCACTAAAATTGTATTGAATTAAACGCACTTTATTTGAGACAAGCGTTTTCGCCTCTGCTCCTACAGAAGCTTCATCAGAATACAGAAAAAAGCGCCAGAATTTCCAAGCTTTTAAGCCCTTACTAGGCAACGTGATGTCACTTCCTTGGAAACACAAATCTTAATTTAATAAAACAAAAAATGAAACAATATAAAAGCAATCATGCCCATAATCTATACCAGCATGTTTAAACAAGTTAAAAAGATTCACGACAAGTGAATCTGCCTTGAAGCAAGCCTCGAAGCGAACAATTACAAAATTCTACTTAAAAAGAAAATAAAGATAAAATTAAAAACAATGAGGCAGGTTTTAAATTGTAGCCTTAATTTTAAAAAACACTAATATACTCTTTTCCAAAAACCTTAATGTTATATATTATATAGAAAACAAGTGTTCTTTAATAAGAACAAGTGTATTTAAACTAACATGTTTACTTCGAATACGGTTATTTTACCATTGACCCAGTATCCTATCTCAGATACTTCTGTACTTTAAGATAGAGGAAATGTTGCAACACTCATTCAGCCCAGGTTCAGAAAAGGCATCAAGTAAAATGTGCCACTCAAGCTCCCTTGTTTCTAAAACAAGGGGCTGGGGGCCACCCCTGATCCCCAATATAACATGGTCAATCCCCATGAAATGGAAACTATGTCCTATATGGCTCAAAATGTGTTTTGATAAGGCATTATCACTTCTCTTATTTTTTATTGCATAACTGTGCTGGTAAATACGGTCCTATAATCTGCGGTCCATCTTCCCTATATAAAACACAGGGCAACAATCACAGAAAGCAGCATAAACAACAGATTTTGTATTACAGTTTATCTTATGGTTGATAGTATGTTTCTTATCCCTGATAGCGAATGAACTCCCTATTCTAAGAAATTTACACCAATTGCAAGCACCACAAATTGATGTACCATTTTGTCTAGTGAAGGAGTTTACCAATCTGCTCCTCTGGAGGAGTTCTTTTAGGTTACAACCCCTCTTAAATACAATAGCAGGGTGTGTGCCTAATGTATTTAATAATGTTAAATTATTCTGGATGAAATACCAGTTCTTTATAATAATAGAACACATGTCCCCCGTGAATCGGTTGTATGTTATGACCAAGCTTGTCTTAAAATCAGTTCTGTAAGAACAATCTTCAGTAATAGCATCAACAGCAGAAATAACATTATTACTGAAGCCTGACATAGCTTCAGTCAATTGGACAGTATCTTGTTCATTATAATGAAGTAAGGGTTGGTAAAAACCATTATCCCTTTTAGAAGAAACCTCATCAACTAAACTATCAATCAAATCTTCAGGGTACCCCCTGTTGGTAAACATTGCTTTCAAAGTGGCGCATTCATATTTGAATGATTGGCCCGTGCTACACATACGGACCACCTTAACCAGCTGCCCCTTTACAATTGATCTCTTTTGCGTCGGTGCATGGTTAATGGAAAAATGCAAAAAAGAGTTGCAATAAGTTGGTTTCCTATAAATCGATGACTGGAACCGGTTATTGCTCAAATCTTTTACCAACTTCACATCGAGATAGTCAATTTCACTTATTGAAAAGTGATAAGTAAATTTTAAGAATGAAGTAGTCTCATTCATGTAATTAATTAGGTCCACTACAACCTCTTCACCCCCTTGAACTAAAATAAACACGTCGTCTAAAAAGCGCGTGTAAAATTTTATGATATTTTTAAACCGAGGGTTATTTAAAAGGAATGTTTTCTCCCAGTAAGCGACAAACAGATTCACTACACTTCCCCCACAAGGGGAGCCCATGGCAATCCCTTGTTTCTGGAGGTAGTAGCGATTATCAAAAATAAAGAAGTTAGAAGACAAAATGATGTCCAGTAATTGAGTTACGACAGCTGTGTCGTCTCTGGGAGCATTAAAACTCATCAACATCAACTCGACCCATTCAACCGCTTCCTGGTGTGGTATAGAGGTGTAAAGGTCAACCACATCGATGGTTAGGAAGTTAAGTGACAGGTCAAATTGGATGTCGTTGATTGATTTCAAAAAAGACCAAGAGTCTTTACAGATTTCAGGAATTAACCGCAGGTATTTAGAGATAATGCTGTCGATGAGTCTAGAACATGGATGGGTGATTGAACATCTCCCATCCACGAAGGCTCGCATCGGTGGATTTGCCAAGTCTTTGTGGATTTTAGGGATCCCAAACATGACTGGCACTTTAGGGAATGAGATGTTAATAAAGTTATAGGTATCAATATCAATCTTACCTTCAATAAACAAATCCCTAAAGTACCCTTTAATCCTGTTATGGGATCCTACCATCTCATTCAAGAAAGAGCTTTCGTAAGCAGGGGAGTTCAACACAGACAACATTTTGTTATTATAGTCAGCTTTGTCAAAGATGACTAAACCCCCTCCTTTATCGGGTTTAATGACCCTCACTGACATCCCACATAAGTTGTTTAAAGCCATCATTTGGTCTAAGGAGATATTACTCCGATTGTCTAACCATTTGGTAGAATCGAAAAGATGTCTAAAATCAAGTTCACAAACACTCTCAAAGATGTGCAAATTGGGGTGCAAGGGGGGGTTGAATGTACTCAACAGTTTTAGTGTAGGTCCTTCCCTGTAAGTTTCATTGTTGAAAAAAACCTTTAAATTTAATCTACGCACAAAACATTTCAAGTCTATCAGTGTTTTAGAAAGACTCAACCTCTGATCTGGAACAAAAGAGAAACCATTGGCCAACAATTCAATCAAATCGCTATCAATAGTGGTGTTTGAAAAGTTATAAACTTTAAAGTCTCCTTTGGTGTTAACCAAGGTTTACTATCAAAATGCAGATCCTTACTCCGGCGAATGACGTATAATCGAAAATGGAAGGTCGAAAGCAGTACCATCGGAGTCACAAAAAACAATCTAAGAACGGGTTTTAACATGGGTCGAGATAGGGGAGATGTTTGTAGTTTGGAATAACACTGAACACCTACCTCGACCCATGTTAAAACCGTTCGTAGACTGTTTTTTTGAGATCGATGTTATCGTTTTTGAACTTCCGGTTTCGATTACACGACATTCGACGGAGTAAGGATTGACATTTTGATAGTAACTCATTAACCAAGATAGCAGGCTGACCATGGTCTAGTAGAGTAGCACCATCGTGTCTATTTACTGCTTCTGTTTGTTCCAGTTCTTGTAATGTTGTTGACGGTTGTTCTTGCCCCCTAAAAAAGGCCTCTGTTGAGCCTTATAATTAGGGATGCCATTATTATTTTGGTAGTTAGCTTTAATCCTACTGCTCCTCCTTAATTCCTGGGACGAAGTCCCCCCCCCCCCCATCGTCTGGAAAATCACCATTATCCATAGAATCGTCTGGAATGTCTTTAGAGGCCGAAACACCTCTATTGTTGTTCCCCTTGATCTGGTTGTCGCTACTGTGTTTGTTTTTGAAAAGATTAGGATAGGCAAGACAATTTTGGTAAGCTTGTCTATCTCTTACCAGTTTTTTTGTTTTGTTGGATTTTAATTTCGACAACAGAGCATCGATACTCGAAAAAATACGGTTGTAGTCATACTTGTACCGTATAAAATTAATGTCAGTCTTTATAATCTCGTCAAGTTGGCTAGTTTCAGTCAAAAGGAAACTAATGTGGTTGGAATAGTGTTTTATCATTAATTCCAACAGCTCCAGACCATGTCTGTTAAAAAGAGCCATTAGTTCCTCAGAAAACAATGAGTCCTGAAATAACCCAGTCGGTGAAAAAGTGTTCCTTAACCCTTTAGGGATAATTTTTTTCAGATAAACATTGCTTGAAATAAGAAACCTCAAGTTGCAGCTTTTTAATCTTTAACATTTTACCATCCAAAGTTTTAAGTTTGTCAGAAATATTATCGACAATATTACCTGCAAAATCAGACCCAGAGACCGGTGGACCAAGTAGTGGAGAAGAGCCAAAAGATAAAGCATCCAAGTTCCCAGCCCATTCAGCAAAAAGTGGCACACCAATAAGTCCAAGGTTATTGTTCAAAGCAGGACCAACCAAATTTGGACCCGTAGAGGCAGGGTTGGTGTCAGAAAAACGACCAACATGATTTCCATCTGTAGAGCCTATTGTTCGGCTCCTGTTGTAATTATCGTTGCAGGCAGGCATTTCATTCATCCCTGATGTAACACCACCCCTCGGGTCAGGAGATGTATTCTCAAAACTCGCACTACCTACTGTAGTGCACAAACGAGGAGGCTGTCCAGCTGGTATAGCAAACGAACCTTCGTTCAATGACGGGTTACTTACAGCCAAAGTACCTGAATTATTAACCCGTAATGTTTGCGCTTCATTCCTTTCGATGTTCTCCAAGCGAGTGTTCATGACTTCTAACCGCTGAGTGAGCGTCAAAAGAAGCGCTTGTATGCCCAATGGGTCATCAGTATTAACAGCATTCTCAGACCCAAAAATATTAGGTGTCCTGGGACTCATGGCAACGCCAGACGACATACTATCGAATTAAGAAACGGGAAAAACTAAAAAAAGACAAGTAGCGTTCAGCAGACAGGATCCACTAAAATTGTATTGAATTAAACGCACTTTATTTGAGACAAGCGTTTTCGCCTCTGCTCCTACAGAAGCTTCATCAGAATACAGAAAAAAGCGCCAGAATTTCCAAGCTTTTAAGCCCTTTCTAGGCAACGTGATGTCACTTCCTTGGAAACACAAATCTTAATTTAATAAAACAAAAAATGAAACAATATAAAAGCAATCATGCCCATAATCTATACCAGCATGTTTAAACAAGTTAAAAAGATTCACGACAAGTGAATCTGCCTTGAAGCAAGCCTCAAAGCGAACAATTGCAAAATTCTATTTAAAAAGAAAATAAAGATAAAATTAAAAACAATGAGGCAGGTTTTAAATTGCATCCTTAATTTTAAAAAACACTAATATACTCTTTTCCAAAAACCTTAATGTTATATATTATATAGAAAACAAGTGTTCTTTAATAAGAACAAGTGTATTTAAACTAACAAGTTTACTTCGAATACGGTTATTTTACCATTGACCCAGTATCCTATCTCAGATACTTCTGTACTTTAAGATAGAGGAAATGTTGCAACACTCATTCAGCCCAGGTTCAGAAAAAGCATCAAGTAAAATTTGCCACTCAAGCTCCCTTGTTTCTAAAACAAGGGGCTGGGGGCCACCCCTGATCCCCAATATAACATGGTCAATCCCCATGAAATGGAAACTATGTCCTATATGGCTCAAAATGTGTTTTGATAAGGCATTATCACTTCTCTTATTTTTTATTGCATAACTGTGCTGGTAAATACGGTCCCGTAACCTGCGGTCTGTCTTCCCTATATAAAACACAGGGCAACAATCACAGAAAGCAGCATAAACAACAGATTTTGTATTACAGTTTATCTTATGGTTGATAGTATGTTTCTTATCCCTGATAGTGAATGAACTCCCTATTCTAAGAAATGTACACCAATTGCAAGCACCACAAATTGATGTACCATTTTGTCTAGTGAAGGAGTTTACCAATCTGCTCCTCTGGAGGAGTTCTTTTAAGTTACAACCCCTCTTAAATACAATAGCAGGGTGTGTGCCCAATGTATTTAATAATGTTAAATTATTCTGGATGAAATACCAGTTCTTTCTAATAATAGAACACATGTCCCCCGTGAATCTGTTGTATGTTATGACCAAGCTTGTCTTAAAATCAGTTCTGTAAGAACAATCTTCAGTAATAGTATCAACAGTGGAAATAACATTATTACTGAAGCCTGACATAGCTTCAGTCAATTGGACAGTATCTTATTCATTATAATGAAGTAAGGGTTGGTAAAAAAACATTATCCCTTTTAGAAGAAACCTCATCAACTAAACTATCAATCAAATCTTCAGGGTACCCCCTGTTGGTAAACATTGCTTTCAAAGTGGCACATTCATATTTGAATGCTTGGCCCGTGCTACACATACGGACCGCCCTAACCAGCTTCCCCTTTACAATTGATCTCTTTTGCTTCGGTGGATGGTTACTGGAAAAATGCAAAAAAGAGTTGCAATAAGTTGGTTTCCTATAAATCGATGACTGAACCGGTTATTGCTCAAATCTTTTACCAACTATGAAATACTATGAAATTATGAGGGTCACAAATTTAAGACAACTGATATTCGCAAAACAACAAAACGCGGAGTAGAACACTATAATGAACTGAATGAGAAAAAAAAGTTCTACTGAGGAGCAAGCGTAAAGGAGGCTTGGATGTAGGTTTTAAATAAGCTCTTTTGCCCATTAATCGAGTTAAGAAATTCTTCAGAATTAAAACCATTTCAACACGCCAAGATTTAAAAACGGTGTTAAAAAATTAACATGATCACCAGAAACCAATCATTTAACCCTTTGCTAATGCTTGAACTTCCTAAAGCAGCAATGTTAAAAATGTATATATGGAAAATGTATCAACAATAAGTGAAACAAATACAAAAATGTTTAACACTAAAAATATTGAATCAATAAACATGTTAATCTTGCAAAGAATTTAAAACCATTGTGTTAGCAAGAAACATTTAATATTAATAGACTTGTTTAGCCCAGCTGTTTTATCTGCCCTCCGTCTGATTTGCCATTGTGTTTTGTGGCATTCAAGTAAAATATTATAATTCCCAACAAAATCTTTGAGACTGATAGCATCTAAAACAAAAAAGTGAAATTTCCCAAAATCTGAACAACTTAAGGAATGTTTGGCTAATGAATTACTTAGGTCACTTGATAGTTTTCTATTCATTTTGCCCACATACTACCCTGAGCAGGAATCACAAATGTCCAAAGAAACAACATCCTGCAAATTTCAGTCATACCTGCCCTTAGCCAATAAAGTTAAATTCAGTACTTTCACATAAACACTGTTACTGATACATCTACAAAGTTTAGACCTTCCACATTTTTACCTGCTTAATTTAGGTTCATGGGTTCATAGGTAGGTACTAGCCTATCTGCCCAAAAGCATTTATAAGCCTAGCCACAATGTGTTGACTTTCGCCGCCCCCTAGATTAGTTCCGTGTGCCTCTGTCCAGCAGAGCCACTGAAGTGATCCCCAGGGTAAACTTTCTGTTTCCCATCCACTGATCAAGGTTTCTCTTGAAGAGTGCTAGCGAGGAGCTCTGCCTAATGTAGATTGGAATCTTGTTCCAAAGCATGGGAAGTCTCTGGGACAGGAATCTCTCCCTCCAGCACATCCTATTTATTGCTGTGGTGAGGTTTAGATCCATAGAGCTTGTGGCTTGAGGGGATAAGGTTTTCTTTAGGTGGAGCATGCCCATCAATTCTGGGTTGGACATGGCCTTATATGTCAGGAGAGATCACCTCTGAGCAGGCGGTATGCAACCGAGTACAGCTGGAATTTCTTCAGTTGAGCTGCATAGGGCATCTGTTTGAGGCCAATGATCCTCTTGGTCAGGTACTTCTATGGTCTTTCCAGCTGTTGCAGGTGTCTTGTAAGGGGCATTGTACTCTATGATGGATCTGATGAGTGATGAGTAGAGGGGCACAATGACCTCTTTTGATCTGGATGCAAACCCTTTTGTGATTAGGTGGGCCACATAGAAGGATTTTTTTAACCACTTTGGCAATGTGATTATCAAAGGGGAGATTACTATCTACTTGGGTCCCCAGATCCCTTATTACGTTTTCTGTATTTAGGGGACTACCACCTATGTGGTAGTTTGTGGGTACTTTGTTATTTCCAAAGAGAATAACTATGCACTTTTTGGCATTTAGCTTGAGGCCATGATTTTGACACCAGGTATCCATCTCAGGGAGACCCTTTTGAAGGATGTCTGTGTCAGCCGGTGAGTCAATTATAGCCCCTAGTTTGCAGTCATCTGCGAACTTGGTCAGCCTTAGTCCTACTGTGCTTGTCTGTACCTCTGAGAAGTATATGCCGAACAGGAAGGGTTCTAGGACTGAGCCCTGGGGAATGCCACTTGTAACTGGTTTAGAGTCAGACCTAGCTTCTGCAACTCTCACCATGTGGGTTCTGTCCGTGAGTGAATTGGAAACCCATCTTGTGACATAGAGGTTTATGTTCAGGCTAGTGAGATTGTCTATAATACCAGAATGGGGAATGGAGTCAAAGGCCTTTGCGAGGTCTAGGTAGGCTGTGTGAACCACCTGTCCCTCGTCTATATCCTTGGTAACTGTCTCAAAGAAGTCCACCAGTTTTAGGAGTCATGATCTTTCCTTAACAAAGCCGAACTGGGTAGGGTCCAGTGTTTGAAGGTTCCCAATGTCTCGGTTAATGAGTTCCATGATGATGCACTCCATAGCCTTGCAGACCAAGCTAGTCAAGCTTATAGGGTGATAGTTCCCGAGGTCTGTTGTGGCTCCACCTTTGTGGAGTGGAATAACTGTTGCTGTGCACCTATCTATGGGTACGTAGCCTGTGGAGAGGCTGAGTTTGAACAGTTTGTTTAGGTGAGGGGTTAATTCGTCTTTGAGCTCGTGTAGGATGCAGCCTGGGACACCATCCCATCCCATTGATGCTGTGTTTTTGGCTTGGAGAGGGCTATTTTAACCTGAGTGTGTGATTTCAGGGATTCTACATTCTTCTGGTATGGTTATGGGCCCTTTTGGGGGTGAGAGGGGGGTGAAGTTTGCACTAAACCTGTTTGCCAGGATGTTGGCAATATCGGTTGGTTCAGTGTATTTTGTGCCATTCTGCACTAACTCCGAGCAGATCTGTGTGTTGCCACTTAGATTCTTGACATAGCTAAAGAATGCCTTTTGTTTATCTTTGGAGTCCTTGGCAAGTTTTCTTTCAATGCTCGCCTTGGACGATTTTATGAGGGATCGTAGTTTCTTGCTGATACTGATCAGGGATGTCTTCCCTTCTTGGGATTTTACTCTTTTCTGTACTAGTTTCCTCCTTCTATTCTAAAGCTTGTTTATGGCAGGGGTCCACCAGACTGGTTTCCTTTTCATGGAGTAGTGAGTCCTGGTTTTGCTTAGGATAGCACGATCCATGCATTCTTTTAGGTGTCCATAGAATGCATTAGTAAAAGATTTTGCAGCTTGGACAGCATTATCCTTTAGCATGGGGGCTTTGAAACTTTCCACCTCCGTCTTAAGTAACTTGAAATTTTCTTTTAAAAGTTTTTCATTGTGGTTTCCTTGTCCGGGGGTGGGGGTGGAATGTGGATATCCAAAGTGATTTGTTTATGGTCAGATCTAACCAGCGAGGGGTTGACCTCCGGTGTGGAACACCGGTCACCCATGTTGGTGATGATTAGGTCCAATATGTTGTCACCTCTGGTGGGAGTGTTGACCGGTTGTTCCAGGGTGTTTGAGTTTATAAATTGTTAAATGATGTTTGGAACAGACAAATTTGTCACAGGACATCTTTAGTGGGGAGGGGAGGGTGTAGATGAGCAGGTAGGAGAATGCTGGAGTTAGAAAGTTTGGTAGAAAAGGCAGGCTTTACAAGATGGTTAGGACAAGAAAGGGTTAATTAGTGGATGGATGAAGGGAGGAAGTGAGGCATGGAAAGAGGAGGGTCTTAGGGGCTTTTGAGGTGGGGAACTGCCTTTAGGAGGCACATTTTGGCATGCTTTTGTTGCCCACCCAGCCCTCCCTTTGTTGTTGGAAGTTTTGCTGCTTTGCCTGCGGTGAGGCACAGGGGTGGAGAAGAGGGGCAAGCTTGTCCCTCTTCTGTTTGCCCTCTGGTGTATATTTTTGGAGGAAGGAAGTATGGAGTGGTAGAAGGAAGTGTTTGAATGCTGCTTGCACCTAGTGGTTTGAATGGAAATGAGGTTAGGGATTATGGTGAGCAGCTGAATGCTGCCTGAAGTGTGAGGATAAGTAAGCAGGTGGAGGATGCTGCTTATTCAGCAAGGGTGAGTGGTGTTACCCTGCCCTTATGGGTGGTCATTTATGTTTTGATAATGTGCAAAGAAAGAAAGATGTCTAAAAAGTTCTGATGCACTCATTTCTTTATTTTCAAGCAATGAAGGTCATCAAAGGTCTTTTGGTGTTTGGTTTCTTTATTACAGTGGAACATGACAATATGTATATTCCATTCATTATGTCTTTGTATGCATTGTTTGCTGGGTCTAGTCTTAAATTCATATGAGTTCTTGTACAGCATGTCTTATTGGCAGAATATTGAAGATATATATGCAAGCAATAATGCCCAACAGAGTGTGTGTTACTGTGTATAGAATACCCACCCAGGAGTGTTATGAGGTCCAATGCCACAGGTAGAAGGCCTCTACACCCATGAAAGGGCATTATTTAGACAGTAACACATGCTCTGCAAGGCATTATTTTGCTTAGGGAATGGGCTGTCTGTAAAACTGGCATCTTTAACTTATTTTTTTTTAATTACTATATCATTTTTATATATTTTTGATGTAAAATAGTTTCTCTGCCTAATGTTTTAGACTTGCTGTAGTATATGTAAAAGAAGAAGCATTTTACATCCAAAACACAACATTAAAAAAATACCCAGATATTTACTTTAGTTTTTAGTCACTGATAACATGTTTAGTTTGTTGCCAGTCATTGGGGATTGATGTAACTAAATAATGACATACATATATTCCTATTTTCAGCCTTTGTTCCTAATTTATTGTAGGTTTTATCCATATGTCTTGAGCTATGAGGTTGAGCGGTACACAAACCTCCTTAAATGCTGCTGCTGGCAGTGTCATTCACTTTCATTCTTCAACTCTTTCTGTCTCTCTTTCACAGACACACTTTTCGGCTTTCATGCACACAACCATGCATTCACTCACACACATAGACAGACACATAAACACACACACTTTTTGCTGTTTCATTTATTTTTTGCACTCACTAAACAGCAAAAGCACTGCTTACTGAATATAAAATAATAATTCAATTGCTCTCTCATGCTCATATACACATACAGTCTCACACACAGACAAACACATATGCGCACACTTTTTATTTTCATTTTCTTTTCTTTTTTTTATTTTACACTCACTGAACAGAAAAAGTGCTGCTTAGTGAGCATAAAATAATGATAACCATTAGGTTACTTTCAGTCTGAGCTTCATAACAGCTTGATATGCTGCTGTGAAATGGTGGGCTCTATTTTTGAGCAGGAGTTACCTGTAGATTAACACCCTGCTGGAGAACATCCATTTTCCAGTCAGCATGGTGATCTACAGGTCACCCATTCTCTAAATATATTTAGTAGCAGAAAAGAATGTGGCAAGGTCTAATCTAACTACCTTAAATAAATTACAATAATTTAATAAACAGAAAATGACACCTATAAATAGGCAAAAGAAAAGTTAATAAACTTATTTCACAGTGAAGCCATTTTTTTACCTTACTAAGGTATGGCTGCCCTACTGATGTTAAAATGAAATAACTGGCAGCTTCAGGTCTAAATGCTGAAGAAAAAAAATAGAGGGTATCCTATAAGCTATTATGTGCACTTACGGCAATGAACAAAGTTTAAATGCAAATTTAAATCTCAGCAGTGGATGAAGACAGTCAAGTCTTTTGGGAATTGATTTGATTCATCCTAGCTTTCCATCCATCTAGTTAGCTAAAACAACTGTCCTAATTGTGTGAAAGTGGTAAGGCTTAGATGGACTGTGGAATGAATACTAAATTTTTAAGTATCTTTTAGTAGCAAATTTGCATCCATTTCTGAACATTTTAAAACCTGTGATTGGAAAAGATTATATTTCCTGTCACTTAACAGTTTACAGTTCTGTACAATAGAACATGATAACATGATTCCAGTACTTCATCAAGTTTTAGCAACTTGTAATTCTACCAACTAAGAAACAGGATTCACCAAGAAATCAATATATTCCATTCAGCCATTGTCGGTTAAATGTATTCTGCATATCTAGTTATGATTCATTTAAGTCCAAGGCAGATATTTTTTGAAGTATGTTGCCCTTGCATCACGAAGTTTGTTTGTAAGCTGCCCACATCTTTCTTTATTAGGCTATGTAAATTATACTTGATTCTATACAATGGCCTGCCTCACCTAGGTGAACATGTATCTGTGGGAGTCAGACTGAATCTGAGCAACTCGTTATAGCAGAGAAATGTTCTGGTAAAATTTGGAGAGAATTGTAGACTTTGTCCTACTCATTGACTTCTGAAATGCCAAAATGGTTGCTCTGCATAACTTCCATAGTTAATATTAACAAGGGAACGTAACATAAATAAAACCTTGGGAAGTTCAAAAATACAGAACTAGAAAATAAGTCTGAGACAAACAAGTATGTCACGCTTTGGTAGCAGTAAATCTTCAGTTGTCTACTAAGGCTCCACAGCAGTCTACAGAAACACTGAAGAGTCATTTAAATCTGAGAACAGGTTCTAGCAAAAATGTGGTCTGTACAAACAAAATCAATGTCAGTCCACGAATTCTTCTTCCAGTGGAAACATTGTCAAGCTATATTTTAGGCATCACAATGCTTGCAAGGACAATGGAAACGGCAAACTATATTTTGTATCATCATTAAGAAGAATGAAACAAAGAAGTAGAAATCCACTGTCTGTGCTGTCTATGAAAACTTGGAAAGACTATTCATTTCAAAAATCCGTTTTGCAACAGATATCTACTGTTTTAATGTCTGTTTTCTCAAGATCAAAAGCAACATAAAGACCATTTGAGTTTTAACTGGGAAGGCACAGCTCTTCTGCTTTTGCTTACAAACTCTATTAAAAAAATGAAGAAGGGCTGCTCAGCATCAGCTCATTAGACATACTTTTAACAACAGATCGTGAGTGGAGTTTACCTCAGCCTTATATGAAACAATATTGAATTGGCCAAGGAAATAAAGACTTGAGCACAATAAGTCCATTCCATTAACATGTTGCTATATGTTGGATAAAACTTGTAATAAAAGTCCAATGTTATAAATTTGTATTTTTTACTTTTATTTTAAATTTGTTAACTAAGGGAGAAGACTGAACAAAACTGATCAATTTAATCTCAGCCTGAAAAAGGCAAAAGTAGAACACGAATAAAGTGATACTTATGTGATATAAAATCTAACTAGGTTTCAAATGAGCATTCACAACTGTGGTGCACAGTTACTGAATGCAAAGCAAAGACAGAGAGTATATGTCACACTAGTATACAAATATTTACAAGAAAGACACAATTTGAGGAGCAGTTTTACATTATAAGGCAAAAAATGCAACAGTTTTGTAACAAGAGCTTGAATGTCAGATTTGGCGTGAGATTAAGAAATGGTTTTGATGGTTGTGTAGGAGCAAGTAAGTGAGTCAAGAGCTTTAATAAGTAAATCAAACTTCAAGTCAATAACAGCAAAGTACACTTATGCATTGTACTTACCCATAACAGCAGGCGCTGAAATTCTTCACTACTAAAGTAGCCCATAGGATATATGGGGTGTGAACTCTTCAAAATCTGTGACTCTCAAACTTACACTCTGACTGCTCATTGGCTAATCTCCAGGAGGGAACTCAGCAGTCAGAGTGAAGCTTTCTTCAGGACTTTCTTGAGAAGAGCTTAACAATACTAAAACAACCAATAGTAACACTAAAATATATAACGTAAAAACAAACAAAGTGCTTTGTTTTACAACTATACCTAAGGGTGGGGGATGGAGGATGGGAGCTGCTACTACAGCACTGCGGAATTTGAACATGTACTATTATATGTAAGTGCAACTTTTACAAGTGCACTTTAATCATCTTCTCCACTGCTGTAGTAGCCTTTAGGATATGCGAGTTGTAGGGGTTGAATACAAAAGCCTATCTATCCTGAAAGGAGAATGGATATGAATCCAGCACCCCCGGAGAATGCTCCTAGCAAAGTTAGACCTGGGAAAAGGAATTCAGTCAGTAATGCTTTGTAAAAGTGTGTACAGAGAACCATGTAGCTGTCTCTAAACTGTTTCAAGAGTTCATCCCTTTCTAGTATGCCATCAAAGAAGATAAGGCTCTTCTGGGATGCCTGGAATGGATTTGCCATATTGGAAGTAACAAAAAATGTCTGAAGACAACCACTTGAAAATTGTCTATTTAGACATAGGGCCAGATTCAGGAAGGCTTACACGGAGTTTAAGAGTAGTGTAAGGCTCTGTGTAAGCCTCCCGATTCAGGAACAGCCCAAATCTCCGTGTAAGAGACAGCTAACACGTCTCTTACACGGACTGGGCGTGGAAATGCTCAATACCTCATTTGCAGCTGAAAGATATGCAAATGAGGTATCTGAGCGATCCAAGAAGCCCAAACCAGTCCGTGTAACGGACGTGTTAGCTGCTGAAATGTACTCAGCTGACAACTGAGTACATTTCTGCAAAAATGAAAACGGAGCTATGTCAGCTCCAAATAAAGGGTGCATATGTTTCATTAAGCATGCCAATGGCCAAATATGTGGCCATTGGCATGAAAAAGTGTTGCAAAATTATTTTAAACAACTATTTTTTTTTTCGTGGGTTATGATGTTTAACTGCAGCGCACACCAGCGCAAACGGGGTGCGCTACCTAAAACTGAAAACCGAGGCTTATAAGCCCACAATTGTGGGATTTATGTATTACATGGAATGTCAATGGAGGGACTTGCAGATCAAAAACAATATGGCCTCCGTTTAGTGGTTGTCAAGGGGGGGAAGCTCCGTGTAAGACATGTAACTAAGCATTACTAGGCAATCCTATGTAAATGAGGGTTACAATACTGAATCACACTGCCACATAGGTAATGAGCACTTTCTGAGTAGTGTAAGAGTTATAGAAGGGGGAGGAACAGAGTAAGAGGTAGGTGACATCACGGGGGGGAATGATAGAAATAAATGTATCAGATTGGAGGGCAATGTAACGTGACAGATGACAGACAGACATCAGGGAGAGAGGTGTGTCCCAACAGAACACTAGGAAAGTCAAGAAATAGAGGGTGCACACTATCCCTACACTCAAATTTTCTTGAAATACGTGCATGCGCATGTGTGCGTGCGTGTAAGGCAGGTTCAACATGTGGGAGCGTGTTGCAAACCATTTACAATGGTTTGCGTGGGCGTGCACGTGTGGAAGGCAGTGTGCGCGCGTTTTAACATGAATCAGCCAAGTTCACACCGTGTAAGGATGTGTGCGCATGCGTTTAAGTGACTGTGAGCGTGCTTAAGCTGGTGTGCACATTGCTCCCCCTGAGGAAACAGAGAGGAAACAGGAAACAACCAAAATACAGGGAAACTGCCAGAGGATACTGCTGGAGTTAATTGGTGGAAACAATTGGAAGCAGGCAATTACACAGGCAGACTAGAAGCCCAACCCATCACTTAAAACACTGCAAAGAGCAGTGCAGGGTGTTTCTCACAAGAGATACTGCAAGAAAGTAAGCTATCAGAATTGAAAACTGAAAAAAGCTGAACTCAGAGCAGAAATGCTAGGGGCTGCCATAGCTGTTATAATCAGGCATAGGCGAATTGCTGAGGGTGGTGACAATGCAGATGCTGACAGACAACCCAGAGTGAGGAGAAGGAGAAGAGTATACAGGCCCAGGGTCACCTACCATGGGTTACATGAGCTGGAGATAGTAGAGCACTACAGAGTGGACAGAGACCTTCTGCAGCAAATTGTTGAGCTGTGCAGGCCACGCCTCACGCACAGACCCAACAGAGGGGAACCCATCCCAGTGGAAACCAAGGTATGTGTTGGCCTAAGAATACTAGCAACAGGTACCTTCCAGAGACCAACTGGTGATATGATGGGGATATCACAGGCATCAGCCTCCAGGGTACTGCACCAGTTCCTGGATGCCATGTCAGCACATGTCGGTGATCATGTATATTTCCCCAATGCCCGTGAGGTTGTGGCCAGCAATATGCGTCTCTTCCAGCAAATAGCGGGATACCCTGAGGTATTGGGTGCAATAGACTGCATGCACATATGCATCAAAGCACCAGCCGGTGAGCGGAGTAGAGCCTACATGAACCGCAAGGGATTCCCCTCCATCAACTGCCAGGTCGTGTGTGATGCCCAGGGCATAATAATGAATGTGTGTGCTGGCTGCCCTGGGAGCTACCATGATTCCCACATCTGGCATCTGACGCAGCTGTACCAATCATTTGCCAGTGGGGACTTCCCACACGGACACCTAGTGGGGGATGCAGGTTACGCACTTGAGCTGTGGCTGATGACACCCATCAGAAATGCACACACACCTGAACAGGAATGCCATAATGAGGCACATGCACAAATACGTAATGTCATAGAGCGTGTGTTTGGGCTGCTCAAGTCACGGTTCCGGTGTCTGGACACATCTGGTGGAGCCTTGCAGTACACACCAACTACATGTACCCAAATGATCATGATATGTGCTATGCTACATAATATGATCCTGCGGAAACAGCTGCAGCAGGACCAGCATAGAGCTGGGCCAAACATACCCCCACCATTGCCAAGGCCACCACAGGCAGAGGGTGACTCGGAGGAGGAACAACCTGACCTTGCCCCAGTAGGCAGAAGGAGGCATGCCCAGTATGCCCTGGCCTTGGCAAAGAGGCAACGCATAGCACATACACTTGGTCAGTAGGAACACTGGGACTGATACCCGCTCTGACTCACTCATATAGTAACAGGGATGCCTAACATGACACAACCTGCTTCCAAACATGTACAGGGAGTGTAGTATGTGCATCCGACAGAGGCAGCCCTGCAGCACCACCCGAGGCATGAATGCCATGTGTCAAGTAATGTAACACCATGTACCATATGCACACCTGAGGACCCTGACTAACATCCACCCTCACCCATCACAAACCACAAAAACACAAACCCACATTCATAGGTACCACAAGGGATAGGAACCTAGATGTAATGCTACCCAATGCCAGAAGTATAAACAGCAAGATGTGTGCAGTGTAACCACACACAGTATAGAGGATGTAGATATCAGTGCTGTAATAGACAACTGGGACAAAGCCCACACCAGCACCCTAACACTACCAGGTCACACCTCATACAGGGATGTACATGTGCAAAAACATGGAACAAGCTAAAAAATGAGGGTGACTAGCAATAAATGTCATGGATAACCACACCCCCATGTTGGTACCACAACAAGAAGCAACATGGATTAGCCATGGTCAAATACCAATTGCTAAAACTGCCTACTACTAAATAGCTTGCTGCAGACCACTGTCCTAATAGCAGGAACTGCACCAGGCCTATGTTCATATGTGCATAGGGTCATACTAGGCTATCTGCCCTAGGGCATATATAAGCCTTGCCCAGAGTTTTGTGGCTTCCGCCACCCCTTCAGTTCTAAGGATAATATGCCCATTATGTTGCTGTGCCTCTGTCAAGCAGTGACACTGAGGTTATCCCTGGGGTATACCTGCGATCTCCCATCCATTGGTCAAGATTCCTCTCGAACAAAGCTAGCAAGGTGCCCAGCCTCACATGTACCAGGATGATGTTCCACAGCATAGGGAGTCTCTCGGTGATGAATCTGTCCTTCCAGCACGCCCTATGAATAGCCGTGTTGAGGTTTAAGTCTCCTGCCCGTGTAGATCTGATGGAGTTAGAGGTTTTGAGGTGAAGCATGTTCATTAATTCCGGGTTGGACATGGCCTAGTATGACAGGCACAGGCCACCTCTGAGCAGATGGTAGGCGACTGAATAGAGCTGGGGTTCCTGCAGTCAGGCAGCATAAGACATACATTTGAGACCTTTTATCCGTCTGGTGAGCAATGTGTGGGGCCTGTCCAATTGCTGCAGGTGTTGGGTCAGAAACATTCCGAATGGGGCATTGTACTCAATCATTGGTCTGATGAGTGATGAGCACAATGACCTCCCTTGATCTAGATGTGAATCCCTGCATGATGAGGTGGGCAATGTAGTAGGTCTCCCTAACTACTTTGGCAACATGAGTGTCAAACGAAAGGTTACTGTCAACCTGGGTGGCCAGATCCCTGATAACCTCTCCTGTGCTTAGAGGAGTAACACCTATATGGGAACTAGGGGTAACCTTGTTCTTCCCAAAGGGTATGACTATGCATTGTTTAGCGTTTAACTGTAGGCCATGGCTCTGGCACCAGTTATCCGTTTCTATGAGACCCATCTGAAGGATGTCTGTGTCAGATGGGTTGTCAACTATGGTTCCCAGTTAGCAGTCATCTGCAAACCTTGTCAGCCATAATCCTCCTGTGTTTGCTTGTACGTCTGAAAAGTAGATGCCGAACAAAAGTGGGCCCAGGACTGAGCCCTGTGGGACACCACGTGTGACAGGCTTTGAGTGTGACATGGCGACATCAACCTTGACCCTGTGGGTGCTGTCACTTACCAGTTTGTAACCCATCTTGTGACGTATCGGTCTACATTTAAGCTGGTGAGTTTGTCAATGATACCCGAGTGGGGTATTGTATCGAAAGCCTTTGCCAGGTCAAGGTAGGCTGTGTGGACTGCTTTGCCCTTGTCAATGGCCTTGGTGACCGTTCTGAAATAGTCAACCAAGTTTAAAAGGCATGATCGCCCTTGACAAAGCCAAACTGGGTTGGATCCAAAGTCTGCAAGTCCCTTATGTCTTCATTCATGAGTTCCATTATGATCCTCTCCATAGCTTTGCAGACCAGGCTTGTCAAGCTGATGGGACGTTAGTGTCCGGGGTCGGTGGAGGCACCACCTTTGTGAAGTGGGACCACCGTTGCTGTACGCCACTCCTTGGGTACGTATCCTGAGGTGAGGCCAAGATTAAACAGCTGCCCTAACTGTGGGTTCAATTCCTCATTGTGTTCGTGTAGCCCACAACCGGGGACACCATCTGGTCCCATGGATGCTGTGTTTCACGCCTTGGATAGAGCAGTTCTCACCTGAGCATTTGAGATGTTTGGGGGGCTACATTCCCCTGGTATAGATATCCCTCCCTTTGGGGGGGAGGAGAAATATGCACTGAACCTGTCAGCCAGTATGTTGCCAATGTCTGTAGGTTCAGTGATCTTTACATCATTATGAACTAATCCTGAGCATATCTGGGAGTCACCTCCCAGGTTTCCAACATAGCTAAAAAAGGCCTCATGATTGTTTTCTGAGTCCTTAGCGAGTTTTCTCTCAAAATGTGCCCTGGATGATTTTATGGGAGATCTCAGTTCTTTACGCATAATGAGCAGGGGTGTCTTCCCTTCTATGGAATTTGCTCTACCTTGTAGTAGCACCTTCCTTCTGATGTAGAACATGTTTATGGCTGGGGTCCACCAGACTGCACGCATGCCTTTGGTACAAAGAGTCTTTGTTTTGTGTGGGATTGCCTGAACCATGCAGTCCTGGAGGTGCTGGTAGAAGGCATTTGTTAGTGATTCAGCGGCTTGGGTAATGGTTTCCACTGGCTTGGGGGCCTGAAAGAGACCACACCAGTCTTTAGAAGTGTGAAGTTGGCTTCTGAGAAGTTCTTCACTGTGGTGTTCTTTATCTGTGGTGGGGGTGGGATGTGGACTTCCAGTGAGATTAGTTTATGATTTGATCTCACCAATGATGGGTATACTTCTGGTGTTGAACATTGTGACCCCATGTTCGTGATGATGTGATCTAGTATGTTGTCTCCTCTTGTGGGGATGGTGACTAGTTGTTCCATGGCATTTGAGGTTATGAACTCTAGGAACTTTTGGCCTAGAGTGTTGGGGCTTGATTAGGGCTTGATTAGTGATCCCAGTCTATATTGGGATAGTTGAAATCACCCAGTATGATGGTGTTTGGAGATACATTTATCCCCTCCAGTGTTTCCAGGAAAGCTGTATGAGGTTCCTGAGTTTGAGAGGGTGGCCTGTAACCTGCAACAAACTGCCGAGCAGTCTTGCCTATGGTTAATTGCACCTGGATGGTCTCCGATGCATCGTGTGTTGCCACCAACCTTGAGGTGAGGGTGTCCTTGATGAATATGGACACCCACTCTCCTTTCTTGGTGTCGTCCGGATTTTGGGGCCGGAACACATGATATGAGGTAACACCTGATACTGCTGGGGTGCTGTCAGGAGCCTTGAACCAGGTTACAGTCACAGCACAGACATCGATGTTCCCCATACTGAGAAGGGCTTTGAGTGCATGCATCTTGAGGTTTAGATGTCTGGCATTGAGCAGCATCACCCTTAGTTTACTTCCTTTTTTGTGTTCTAGGGTGGTAGGTTTAGAATCTGAGCCTTGCCTAAAAAAGGCACAATGGGGGTTGCAAGAGCCTGAGCCAAATTCCGGAAGCCCATGGGTGACAGGTGCAAGCTGTCCCCTGCGAATCAGCGTGGCTTGCCCAGCATGTCATCCCAGGCAGACGGACATTGGATCCCCTTTGAATGACACCATAGATTAAGCCAACTATTACAGCTGATCATCTTGTCTCTGTATTGTGGCATCATTCTTGATGAAGGTAGGATACTGCTCAAGGTCAGGGTCATACCTGCCTGGGCTACATAAGCAGAGAGCTCTTCTATGTCTCTTTTCATGTAGTCCAGGGAGGTACATCTCAGGTCATTCACACCAGCATGGACAATGACTGAGTCATACTTGTACTTGCAATTGAGTGACCTGAGTGCTTGCATTATGTGGTGGATCCCAGCACCTGATAGGCAGCTTACTGTGACCTTCTCCTTACTCAATCTGGTGAGCGGGACATCAGTGTGTCTGACTATGGAGTCACCTATGACGAGTGTGTCTGGCATTGTGTTTGGCCTTAAGGGCTGTAAATGTTTGGCACACTGACTCTGTGGTCTATGTGTTGCATGTGCTGTGCCCTGTGGAGGCAGTTGTTTGGGTGTCTGCTGTGTTGGCCTCTGCTGGTATGGTATATCTGTGATCAGATCCTCCGAGTATGTCTTTGTGTGTTTATGTGTATGATTTGAAGTTGTGATAGTGCTATGTGAGACTGGGTTTGTGGTGTGTGGGTGGTCACCTTCTCCTCCTCTCTGGTCCTGCCAGTCCTATGTTGAGAGAGCTCAGCCTCCAGGTTGGCTATATAGTTGCATCTCTTGCATGCATTTGTGTTTTGTGGGAGAAGGAGAGGGTTGTCTGTGTACATGCATCAATTGTAACATTGCCTCAATATTCCCAGGTTCACCAGCTGAGCAGGAGAGGACACTAGCAACTGATCCCTTGACATGCCAGAAGGAATAGACAACAAACTGTTGGAAGACAGGAAGATATCAAGCCCCCCAAACCACATTATATCGCTTGACTGACAATACCTACACATACACCATAGTGTCATAGTTGCATAGTTTACTACTAGGCTATCTGCCCTAGTGCATTTATAAGCCTAGACATAGTGATGTGGCTATTGCCACCCCTTATAGTGGTAATACGTGTACAGAATAGATTCCGAATATTGTGCCTCTCACTTAGTAGTGACACATTATGACCCCTGTACATAATTGAATACCTTGACTGTGCCTCTGTCTAGTAGTGACACAGGGAGGACCCCTGGGGTAAAACTACAATCCGACATCCAGTTGTCCAGACTTCTCTTGAAGAGAGTCAGTGAGGGACTCTGTCTAACATGAACTGGGATACTCTGCTAGAGTGTGAGATGCCTGTGAGTTATGACTCTGTCCCCCAGCATGTCCTATACATGTATGTGCTGAGGTTCAAATCTTCAGCTCCCATGGTTCTGGTGGATTTGGATTGCTTGCAGTGGAGCATGTCCACCACATCCTGATTGGGCATGGTCTTGTATGTCAGGTATAGGTTACCTTTAAGTATGCGGTATGCCACTGAATAAAGCTGGATTTCCTCTATTGGGGGCC
>NC_056731.1:1005889877-1005924877 GCF_019279795.1 Protopterus annectens
CCCTGGTGCTGGCACTATGACTGGGTGTGTTGACTGGACACAGTTCCCTGTTGGGACTGTCTAGAGCCACGTGCACGTGGTCTCCTGGGGTGTCCTGATGACAGCACAGACCCAGCATTGCTGGGGCTGGTGCTGGCACTTGAGGTGCGTGAGTGGGCCTGTTGTCGTCAGTGGCCACTGCCAGCTGGTGCTGTTGCTGGCATACGGCCACGTCGATGTCGCAAATGCACACCATCGCCCTGGCCCATGGACATCTGGTTGTGGAGCAACTGTTGTATGTCCCCAATACGTCTGTCAATGACATCTGTGAAGTTACGGATAGCATTCGCAATGTCACGCATGCCATCTGTCATGGCTGTGCGACATGCTCTCAGCTCCCTCAGACCCTGTCTGGTGTATCTTTCCATACGTGCCTGTGCCTGCATAACAGTCCGAAACATAGTGGAGGTTGACATACCTCCTTGGGCACATCAGCCAGAGGCAGTACGGCCACGGATGCCCCCACGAGAACCCATGGGTGACTGTCTGCGTGGTACCATTGGAGGACCCTGCTCATGGCTGCTTTGTGGGGATGCATGTACCACAGGTACCACATTACCCTGATCTATGCCCACTGCATACTGTCCATCACCTAGGGACAATGGTGACAAAGGATGTAATGGCAGGATGACTGTGCGCATTGAAGGGGTTGACAGCTGTGTACTGTCAATTGGCTGACCGATGGCAGACCCAGACACACTTTCCTGCACCATTACAGACATTTCATCATCATCAGTACCTGGGGCACAAGATTCAGGTTCCCTGCTGCAGGTCACCAGAGCAGCACCAGAACCTACGGGAGGAAAACAGGGAACACAGATTACAGTCTCAACACATATTTGACAGAGATGCACTTCAATACTAATGCACACATTCAGAAATGGACACATGCACTCATGGACACAAACACACATGCACACATGGGCACAGGCACACTCGCACACATGCACACCCCACAGTAAACACACACATCAGTACTGTGTTACACTACTCTTACTATTGTTAAACTGTGTATTGCAGGTATTATTAAACACACTCACCAGCATGTATACGACAGAGTTACACTACTCTTACTAGTATTATAAATTGTTTTTCAGGTAATGTTAAACACACTCACCAGCATGTATGGCCTGCCTCGTTGCTAGATGGGATGGACCTGGAAATATGAAGAGAGTAATGTCAGTGGGCACAAGTGTGCCATTTGTTTTGCACATGATACAGTACAGTAGTACACTAGTTCCCTTATACACATCAGCTGCTCATAATGTCTGTATCACACATGCACAATTACATATCATGATGACAGATACATACCACATGCACACCTTATGCGTGCATGAAGTAACAGTGTACAGAACAGTCATATGTACATACAAGGAGTTAACTCTAATCTCACCCTTACCTCTCTTCAAACAACAACTCAAACTGTACTTCCAAAACCACTGGCTTTGTTCTTGTAGTACTCCAGGCTAACATCCCTCTCCCCACACTCTCTTTACCTTTAACCCCTCATTGTGCATAAAAACTAGCTTCTACCCTGTTTCTTTTCCCTTGATGTCCTTCTATGCTCTGACCTACTTCTCCAATCCCTCCCACCTCCTCTTGACTGTCTTCCTTCTTTTCCTCACTTCCCTTCTTGACTCCTGCCTCTTCCCTATTATTTTATCTTTCATACTCCTTCTACTTCTCTACCCTTCTGAGCTTTAACTATTATCTATATGGCTTTTGCCTTATTGCATAACCGTTATGTTTTAGGTAGAATTGCTTTGAAACCGACAGTACATTGTGTATGACTTTAAACTGTTTTAGTTGCTTAAATGTATGTTGATTTAATGAACAAGCTGGTTTATATTTCTATTATTTTGGATGTCTGTATTAACAACTTGTCTGTCTGCCTTTATTACGTTATGTGTGGAGCTTTTCTCCCCAGGCCTCTACTGAAAATGGACATATATCCAGCTAGACTATCTCGGTCAACAAATGTAAAACTAATAACAATAAATAAATATGGCATCTTACCTGCACGCTCAGTGTCTTGCTGCTGTGTGGATCCAACCTCCATCATGATGCACGACTGATGCTGTTGTTGTTCTGGGGCTGGATCCACAACACTTAGCAGTAGCCCCTCCTGCCTGGTGAGGGGGGGGGTGTGGCCACCCCCCACCTGTGGCAACCTGTTGCCTGCGGATATCTGCAGCACGCTGGCGGACATTTCTAATCAAATCACTGCAGTGATGTCTCACCTGCTCATATGTCCTATCATGCATGCAAACATCATTTATCCTGCTAACAAGATTTTGCCACAGTGCAGACCTCTCCTGCTGATTCTAGGTGGTGCGTTAGAACAGGATGGCATAGTCATGCACCAGGCTCTGGTGGATCACTTCATCCTCTGCAGCAGAATATGCGGGGTTCCTTTTCGGAGCCATGTTCCCCTGGAAAGGTACACAAACAGGTTATCAGCATAGTATCTCAGCAATACATGGTACACATTCTATACAGGGAGCATTAAATTGTACTTATTACTGCTTGGTTGTAACTTGATTAAAGTGTAGCTATCATTCTAAGTCATTTGGACTAAGCACTTGGCCTTCAGACCAGTTGTTTTACATTAGGGAGGTTTGTGGCAAGCACTGTGGTGGCAGGATACATATCTTTCATCCTTTGAAGTTGGGAACTGCTGATTGAGAGCCCAGTGTCCAAGTGTATTAGTTCTGGTATAGGCAGTTGGCCTTCAGGCCAGTTATTTAACATTAACAAGGTTTGTGGTCTGCACTCTTGTGTGACAATAGGCTGTACTCTGCCTTTCATAGCTGGGAACTTCTGGTTTCAGGTTTATAGTGCCTGCATATTTGAGCTGTATCTTACTGACATTGGTACACCTTGTTTGCTGTAGCAAACACTACATCAAACCTCCTGAATCTAGCTTTGTTTATATGCTTGTTATTTGTTAGCTTGTTATTTCACTGGTACGTTACTTCCACATAATACACAGCTTCTCAGCACTTCTGTGACTCACTACTGATATCTGCATTGCTTACTGTACATATTTCCATGTTACACATGACAGCAAGTGACTGCTTGTCATTGTTGCATTTACTTAATTGTAACACATTGCACTTAGGTTACCTGGCACTTGCTCACTGAAGCTATTATATCAGTCAGCAGTAGTAGGTAATATCAGTACACCCTCACTCCCCACTGGACCTTGTTTTCAATTATTACAGAATTCACAATAGTATTCTAGCATGTCCAAAGGTCAGTTGTCAGTCTCCTCCCCAGTCCAGCTGGTGAGTGTGGTAATCCAGAGGCAATGTTATAACAGCTGCATGTACACAGACAACCCCCTCCTCCTAACAACAAATTCAAACACATGTGAGTGATGCAGCCATATACCAAACTGGAGGCTAGGCTCTCTCTACTCAATACTGCCATAACCAGTCAGGTGGAGAAGGAAACCACACTCACTACACTTCCAGTCTCACATAGACCTACCACGACAGCAAAACTAACACATGATCACACATGAACATACTTGTAGGCTCAGACTACAGGTCTGCCTATGCAGCAGAGACCTCCAAAGCAGACACCCAAGCAACCACTACCACGGAAACAAACACGTGCAACACATATCTCACAAAGCCAATGTGCTGAACACTCACAGACCTTAACAGTAAACAACACACCTCATACACCTGTACTAGATGCCTCTATCATCAGACACACTGACATCATGTTCACCAGGCTTAACGAGGTGAGGGTCACAGTGCGCAGCCTGTCGGGCACTACGACCCGCCACATAACACAAACACTCAAGTAACTCCAAGGCAAGTACAGGTATGACTCACTCAATGTCCATGCTGGTGTGAATGACCTGACACATACCTCCCTGGACTACATGACATGAGACAGTAAGGAGCTTTCTGAGCATGTAGCCCAAGACAGTATGACCCTGACCTTGGTAGCATCTTACCCTCACCAAGAATGATGCCACTATATCAAGGCACGATGATCCCTTCCAACAATTGACTGACGTTCTGGTGTCATTCACAGGTGTGCCAATGCCTGTCATCTTGGGGTGGTATGCTGTACAAGCCACAATGCTTTGCTAGGGACAGCTTGCACCTGTCACCCCTGGCCTATTGGATTTTGGCAGAGGCTCTTGCTACACCCATAGTGCCTGTATTAGGCAAGGCTCATAAGGCAAACCCACATCCATTCGTATCACAAAGGATGAGGAAGTAAGAGTGATGCTACTCAACACCAGAAGTCTAGACCTCAGGATACACGCACTCAAAACCCTACTTAGCATTATGGACATCGATATCTGTGCAGTAACATAAACCTGTTTCAGGTTTCCCAGGAGCACACCAGCACTACCAAGTTATACCTGTTAGCATTCTTGTCGGCCCCAACACTTGGACCAGACAACAAAGGAGGGGGAGTATCAATATTCAACGCAGATTCCCACACCTCCACATTGGTGGCAAAGTACCACATAGGTGTTAGGCCATTGAGTACAGAAGACGTAATTGGGGACCTGGGGAACAAACATGATAGCAAACTGTCATTTGTCAACCACATGGCCAACGTGGATTGATAGACATGTTATATAGCCCAGCTAATCATGAGGGATTCACATGTACGGCAGGGGAGGTCATTGTACCTCTTTACTCATCCATCATCAGGCCTATAATTGCGTACAATGCACCTTTTGGGATGTACCTAACCAGACACCTACAGCAACTGGTAAAGGCCAACAGTACCTCATCAAGAGGATCACAGGGCTCAAACAGATGCCATATGCTGCCCAGTTAAAGGAAATCCAGCTGGACTCAGTGGCATACTGCCTGTTCAGAGGCAATCTGTGCCTGCCATATACAGCCATGTCCAACCCAGAAGTAATGAACATGCTGCACCTCAGGAAATCAGAGTCCAAACAGCCACATGCTCAGGAGACCTGAACCTCAGCACTGACATAAATAGGACATGCTGGAGGGGCATATTCCTAATCAAGAGGCTCCCTTCACTCTGTAATGAACTCACACTACAGGTTAGGCAGAGTCCCTCATTGACTCTCTTCCATAAGAATCTGGATGAGTGGATGGAGATCATAGTTGTACCCCGGATATCACTTCTATGTCACTGTTAGACAGAGGCACAGTATACTAACGTCGGACAAGGGCATAGCAGCATAAATTGTAATTGGGTGGTTAAAGACAAACACATTCTACTAGGCTTATCAATGCCCTAGGGCAAATAGCCTAGTATGAACCTATGAACCTATGTGTACTGCTATAGTACTTCTGCCATATGTTGCATGTGTGTGTGTTGTGGGGGATGCACAGGTAATGGCCAGATATTTCTGCACAGGCGACACATCTGAAACACTCTGAGTGTTCATCCCTACATACTGGATGTGTGTTGCCATCCAACCCTGTGATGTGGACACACATTACTTAGCCTGGATATACATATCCCAACAACACCACAAGCACAGTACACTACCTTGCTATGTATGCATGTAATTACACAGTTATTCACTAGTTAGGACTGTGATGCTATCCATGCAGCCCATTGGGCCAGTGGAAGTCACAACACACACTGCTGGCCCCTTTGCAAAAGCTTACCACAGACATCCCACATAGTGCATGTACTCTGCACACACATATCTAACCCAGAACGCATGCACACCACTTATTTATGCTGTCCAGTGGACTACAGATACAGGCACATTGTATAACAATAGCAGGAGGCTACTGCAGCACAGGGCAGATTCACATGAAGGCAAGGCATCTGTGGTCATCAGTGTTAAGATGCTTCACATTCACCAAATGCACAGATATTGGAAACATTGTTGCAGACAGTTTAGGTGCAGGTACCCCCCCCCCCATTCTCCTACACATGTGGAATTAGTTATCACAGATGACTGTAACCTCCCTATCCTCTCACATGTCCAGGTGAGGGCCACCCCCAACATTGCAGAACACATAGCATCACTGTTACAAAATGGTATCTCTGGATGTGTGCTACGTTCACCCCTGGAGGACATAGCACCACATGACAGACTGATATTAATCCCTGGCCATACTACAGGATATGTACCTGAACAGTGCCATACATACACAGTGGTCCCACACCAATGAGGAGTAACCTCTACTGACCCTGGTAACTACTGCATCATATGCACAACTGGCCTTGTGTTCTAAGCTATGGAAGTTTTAAGTATGGGCAACATGTACAGCAATATTACATATGTATATATTTCAGGACTATGTACACACAACCTATCTCATGGACATACCTATAGATAGTGAACTATGATACATTTGGAGGTGTCACAGTAAACACAGTATTAATCTGCTACTTTGCATTACCTGTGTTTGTGGCAGCTGTTGCTGTGTCAGTGGTGCTGCTTGCTGCTTGCTGTTTGCTGCTGCTGGTTTTGCTGCTGGCTGCCTTTATATTTTTTTTATTTCTATCTCTGTCTCTCTCTCTCTTTCTCAGTAGGTTTGTGCAATGATTGTATTGCATGTGTGGAGTGTGGGTACTGGATGCTTTTGTAGGTATCTGCATAGGTCCATGTGATGGCCTCTGCAACAAATTGTAAGGCAGCATTGGCTAATTGCATACAGCCAGTTGTGTACTGATTGCATGTCTCACTGTGATTTCAGGACAGTGCTATAAAAGAGTATGTGAGATAGGCGTTGCCCTTTCAGATTGTAAGGGCGTGGACCATGATGGCATGCTGTTGACAATGTTCTGTGAGTGTGAAGGTTAGTACATCTCTCATGCTTCATGCTGTGTTGTGAATTCAGGTTGCTGCATTTCTCTCACCTGTTCCCTCTATTGAGTGTGTATGCATACTGACGTCTACGACTATATTTCATATGTATTGCTATTTATACATATGTGTACACATACATACTTTCATATATGTACATTAGCTGACAATATTGGGTGGTACAAGCTAACAATTTGCAGGGCTGTTTCTGTTAACACTACACTAGTATGGGAATCCAGTAATTGGGACAGTAAAAGTCTGCCTGACATGCTTTGGGTAGTACACATACTATATTGCCTTTATCTTCATTCCTACTATTACATGTTCCACTTATTTAGCACTATATTCCTGTATGAGAGTCATGGCTTACTGGTAGGTCATACAGACTAGTGTTACAATGGTATTGTGGTAGGGCCTACTAGTATGCTTATATTTTCCTTTCAAATTGAGTACAGGGCCTATCAATCAGAGTGCTGGGGGCACCATTAAGCAGTTAAAGGGGTTAGTAGGTCTCACAGGAGTCAGGCTGTGTTGCAGATTCTGGTTGCTGCATTTATCTTCACTGTTTCCTGTAGTGAGTGTGTATGGATACTGACACCTACCACTATATTTCATATGTATTAATATATATATATATATATATATATATATATATATATATACGTACATTACCTTACATTATTATGTACAAGCTAACAATTAGCAGGGCTGTTACTGTTAACACTAAACTAGTATGGGAATACAGTCGTTCAGGCATTACAAATCTACCTGACATGCTTTGGGTAGTACACATCCTATATTACCTTTAAATTGATTCCTACTATTACATGTAATATTTATTTCAGCACTATGTTCTTGTATGAGAGTTATGGCTTAGTGGTAGGTCATACAGACTAGTGTTACCAAGGGGCTTGGAACTGACAGTAGGAATTTTTTTCTTTAAAACTGAGTTTAGGACCTGGCAATCAAAGTGCTGAAGGCACCTTTACGCAGTTAAGGGGTTATTAAATCTCACAGGAGTCAGGCTGTGTTGTAGATTGTGGTTGATGCATTTATTTTCACTGTTTCCTGTAGTGAGTGTGTGTGAATACTGACACCTACCAGTATATTTCACATGTATTAATATATTTATATATATATATATATATATATATATATATATATATATATATATATGTGTACATATAATACTTTCATATATGAACATTACCTCACATTATTATGTACAAGCTAACAATTAGCAGGGCTGTTTCCGTGAACACTAAACTAGTGTGGGAATCCAGTAATTCAGGCATTAAAATCTACCTGACATGCTTTGGGTAGTACACATCCTATATTACCTTTCTATTGATTCCTACTATTACATGTTATATTTATTTTAGCACTATGTTCTTGTATGAGAGTCATGGCTTAGTGGTAGGTCATAAGGGTCCTGGGTTCGAGACTGACAGTGGGAATTTATTTTTCTTTCGAAATGAGTACAGGACCTGTCAATCAAAAGTGCCAAAGGCACTTTTAAGCATAAAACCAGGTCTGCGCTCGTTTGCGCAGAGCTCACGCATGCGCACTGGCGGTGAGCTCCGCGCACACAAGCGCACACCCTCGCTATTTTCTTTGAAAGAAAAGAAAAAGGGGTGACAGGAAAGTGGTGAAAAAGGGGTCACAAAGAGGGTAGGACAGTAGGGAAACAAGCTTGGTATTTGCAGGAAGGATGTAGGTGAGGCCCATAGCTGCCCATGTCTTTCTCAGCAACAGCTGTGCATTTGTATGCAATTTGGTGTGACATTTGGAACCTTCCACCCCTGAGAGATGTGTCAGGACAACATTAATACCTGTTGTACAGCCAATTGTAATTAACAGTTTCGATGTCCAGCGGACATGTGTGCAACATGGACAGCTATGTATGGGGTGTAATTTTTTTGTGGGTACAGAGTGCCCTTTTTTTTTTTATCAGGTGAGAGTGGTATGTCAGGTGAGGTAGTTGGTATAGCTGGGGAGGTAGGTTGGGTAGGTTAACAGACAAGACAGACAAGACGCATACAGGGGCAGTGTATGACACATGTGGGGGGGTTACACAATTGACGGGGACAGAGGTTGGGATATCCATGGCACATGAGCCCACAGATGGCAACAGTGGAACTGATATCCCCACCCATAGGCAGTTGCCACTGTTCCTTCACAGCCCAGGACGGGGCTGTGCTGGGGGCTGTGCAGGTGGGACAACGGGCAAGCCCGTAAGCTGTGCCACCCAGGCCTCAAGCTGGCATAAGGGCCCAAGGACAGAGTCTTGGATCTCCCTTCGCACCACAGACCGGACACCTTAGAGGGTGAGTGGACGTGCTCCTCCGGCCACGCTTGCAGAGGGGGGACGGGCCCCATCCCCTGCAGCGCTTCCACCTGAAGGTGGCACAGGGCCACTGGAGGAGGGTCCAGCCTGGGCACTAGTGCCAGGTGCAGTCGCCAGCTGAGGTGGGAGAGGTGGGTCCGCTTGGACCTGCCTTCCCAAGCGTTCTAGGTTTGTGTGTATGTTATGTTAGTTTGGGTTAGTGGCATATTATTCCATTCAAATTAGTTGTAACAGCATGCATTGGTATTCCCATTAAACAAACACTCAGATATTAACACCATTGAACAATGGGCATATCAATATCACATGCATTATTTCAACAGAAATACACAATTGAACAACATGCAGGGTTGATTAATGGCAACAGGCCATCAGGTTTGCCAGTTTGCAGGTATGACCAGGGCACATGCAACAACAGACATGCATATATTTTTGAAACAGGACAAATGTCCATGGTTAATGAAATGTTCACATACCAATATTTAGTGTTTTTTTTATTTGCAATTATAGGGTGGGGTGGAGAAAGGAAATGATGACACATTCATAAATTATACATTCATATACATTTGTAATAGAAACACAATTAACTTGTGGGTGATACTTTCCCACTGATTCTTACTTGACTGTCATGCTAGACCTGTTACAGATACATCACTATCCTGGTTATTTTGAATTTCATCAGATACATCATCCTGCTACACTTTGATGACAGGGCAGGGGACAGCTATGGATGTTTAGTATGTCAGACAATCATTCATTCTTATCTGCAAATTGCTGACTGTGATCACCATATACAGAGTTTGGCCTGAACATTCATGAGTCAGACACACTGAAATCAGTTTGGGATGTTAAGTTTTAATTCCCACATGCATTTATTTCTGTAGAACCACACTGAAGCTTATATATTCAGGTGCTATTACTACGTTATTCATTGATACATGACCCTTTCTGTCACTCTCACACATCCTGCAATTTCACAGTTCAGGTTGGTACTTCTAGGCTTTGTTCACATATTAGACCTGTGGGGATTCCAACACTTTCCAGCAGCCTCACTTCTGTCATGATTCAGCATTTCAACAGGGGATATATCTCACCTGTGATTACCTCAGCTTCTGAAGCTGTACTCTTGAGACTACTGCAGGTTATACTACATTTAATTGATGGTGGGACATCTGTATTACAGCACTATTTATTTCTATCACTTATATTCCCAGTTTCACTTGCATACTGATGAACTTGTTGCAGCCATACCTGCAGACTTTTACTTGCTGCTTGCACATTCTATTACTTTTAATCAATACACTGCAATGTTCTGCTACGTGCTACACTATAATATTTATTTACAAGTACAAGGTGGAGTTACTAACCTGCATGGTGGCGCAGCCGCACCAGCCTCCGCTCGTGTGCCATTAGATTCGCAGAGCGGACACCTGCAGCTGTAATACAAAACAAGTAATATTGGAATACACATCTCCTTGGTATCAGCTAGTTGAATTCCTTACATACATAAGTAAAATGTAACTTACTCAGTAGTGGGGCGTTGGGCATATCCCAGGCCTCCTGTATCCATTGGGTCAACTGGTCTTGCTTACGTCGCTTCAGGTCCGCATGGTGGTGACGGACCTGCTCACCAGTGTGTGGAATGCCAGTAGCACTGGTCAGATCATGAGCCAACTGGTCCCATGCCTCTGCCCTGTACGCTCCCCATGAGACCTGGCCCTGCATGAGTTGGGCCTCATGATGGTGAACTAGGAGCCAGACCATGTATCTGGACTCCTCAACGCCCCACCGCTGTGCTCGAAAGCAACGTCCCTCCCCTACTCCACTCATTCTGCCTGCAGGTCTATTCTACAATCGTTTATGCTTTGTATTCCTGCCTATGGGGCTTATATATGCCAATTTTCCCGCACATTTCTATGATTGGCCGGTTTGGAATTGTATCTACTTCACAGAAACTGCTTTATCATGCTCCATTTTGGCTTATATCCTATTTATATGCTATTTCTGCACTTCTAAGTACTGCTGTCATGGCTTAGTGGTTTAATACCTTGACTCTAGTGCATGGTATCCTGGGTTCGAATCTGACCACTTACTTTTAAATGTTATGACTGTCTGGAAATGACTTCAGGACCTGTCAATCATTCATGCCAAAAGCACTTTTAAACACTTTAAAACCAGGTCTGTGTTCGTTTGCGCGGAGCTCACGCATACGCACCGCCGGTTAGCTTGTGGGAGCGTCGCGCAAACGGTGTACGCTGGATTACACCTTAATTGGCTAGTAGCACACATGTTAAATGTAGCACAGCTAGTTGCACACAGTTTGAGCCTGTTAAACCAGTCCTTAGCTATGGGCAAGCAGTTTGCAGTTTGCGAAACGCTACTTAGCTACGGGCACTCTGTCTCACTGCAGTTTAGCTATCAGTACATTTCTAAATATTTTTATTATTGTATTACTTGACAACATATGCTCCATTTCATTCCATTTTACAAAAGGGAATACTTCTACATTTGTACAATACTGTCAGGGGCCTTTTTAGTGCTTATTTAAAAAAAAAAATGGTTGTTGTGTGAGCTCGAACCTTGCCTGCCTGCTCTCAAGCCGACAACTCTACCGCTATGCTATTACTTCTTGGCTTACTTTGCATATTTAGTTCTTATATCCTTTTCCACTGATTGCTAACTGCAGTTGCGCTAGTAGCACACCCGCGCACACGAGCGCACACAGTAGCACACATTTACGGGGTTTAAAAAAATTAAACATTTTTATTTTCATTTTACAACATCTGTTCACTTTTTACATTGCTGGTCTGTGGGGGCATGTGTTGTGTAGTGTGGTTATTCACATTTCCATGGCTTCCCTCATGGCTGTTTACTTTCAGCCATTCTAGACTTCTGGGGGCGTGTCTACGGACACGCCCCCTACTCTCTTACACGGACCGTGTAAGAGTTACAGTGTGATTCAGCATGCCTCATGCACCTCATGCATATGCATGACATGCTGACATCACACCGTTTAACTGCAGCCTCCGTGTAAGAGTTATAACTCTTACACGGAGGCTTCCTGAATCCTGCCCATAGTCTGTCCATGTTTTGCCTCCAAGAAGAAATAAATAGCTTGTCAGCTTTTCTAAAGGACTTAGCTCTCTCAAGATAAAACCCAAGCTGCCTATGCACATACAGAGTATGCTGATATGTTCTTCCTGTTTTTTAGATTCTGGGTAGAAAACTGGGAGATTGATTACTTGATTCAAAGTGAATTGTATAATCACTTTGGGTATGAATCAGAGATTTGTTCTTAAAGATAACCTGTCCCTATGGAAAATCAGATAAGGTTCACCCTCCATGAGAACTTGCAACTCAGATACTTTCTTGTAAATGTCAGAAGAATGATGAGTACAGTTTTCCAAGTCAAGAATCCTAAATCAGCTTGATGAGCAGGTTAAAGTGTGATGTCATCAGTTTCTCCAGTGCATAGTTGAGATCACAAGGAGGAGCCACCTGCTTTCATGGAGATCATGGGTGTAAAACCTGACAACAAAACAAGAAGAAACAGAAGGATTTGTAAACAGACATGTTGGCATGGCAGCAATATGAACCCTTAGAGCAGAATAAGCGATGCCAGAAGAAAGTAACTCACACAAGTATTTGAGCACCAGTGGTTCAAAATCTTTGATAGGTTCCAGGTTATTGGCTAGGCACCAACTAGAAATTCACGTCTGCTTCCTTTGACCAACATAGGGTTTTCTAGTAATAGCCTTCCTTGCCTTCTTTTGTACCTGCTGTATATATTCATGAACTAAGTGACTAAAAGTATTAAATTATCCAGAAAGTCAGATAAAGTTGCTTGACACAGCGCTGTATCAAACTCCCTGTCTTATGTGAGCAGATCTGATCTGTGAAGAAACTTGTGGTAACTGGTCTTGGCCAATTACATTAGTAAGAAGATCCAGTGTTGTCTGGGCCAAAATGGGGTCACCATAATTATTTCTGGGGTATCCTTTTGAATCATCAGAATTATCCCAGATATGAGTAGAAAGGGTAACATAAAGAAAGGAAGATTTCCTTTGTGGAAATGAAATTGCATCTATTTTCCATTCTTGGTTGCATGGAAACCTGGAACAAAACTTGTTTATTTGTCTGATTCAAATGGAGGGGAACTGATCTATTTGAGGTACCCTCCATAAATGGAACAATTCCTGGAAGAAAGCTTCATTCTGTTTCCATTCATGAGCATCTGTCCTTGTCTCGATTAGCTTGTCTGCCAAAATGTTTTGCTATAAGGGAATGTAATTTGAGGGTTAAGGAATGCTGAAGCTGTAACTCCCAAGTTATTACTGCTGACCTGCAAAGGAAATATGAACTTCGGCCTCTTGTCTTGTTCATATACCATGACTATGGTATTGTCTGTAATCAGTTGGAGAGGTCCTGGACATCAAAGGTGGCATGCCAAAAAAACACTGACATTTATTTGAATAAACTGCAATATTTGTTTTTTATCAGCACTTTGTGGATGACTGCTTTCTTATTTGGAAGGGAACAACAGATGAACTTTGTTATTATATTAATTATTTAAATGGTGTGACTAGTTTTTTAAAGTTTAAGATGGAATATTCAGAAAGCAAGGTTATATTTTTAGATTTATTCATAGAGTTGAAAGATGGTGCTACTAATACCAGCATACATAAAAAGGATGTACATGCTGGTAGGTAGTGTGGCTATGACCCAACCTTGATTTCAGAATTAAGGAACAAAACTATGAGGGATAGGGACACTACCCTTAAACCAATTTTTAGAATAGAAGATGGATCTACCATTAATCTGGGTAAAACTAGAGAAGATATAGTTAAAGTTAGATATGTAACAACATTTAATACTAAAACCAAGCTTATTAAAAATATTATAGAGAGAAATTGGGTTGTTCTGATGGTGTCTCCAGAAGTAATCAATATACTGGGTATCCGACCCTATTTCTCATATAGGAATATGAAAACTTTGAAAAATAAGCTATGTTATAAGGATTTTACTGGTAGACAAATTCCTCAAGTTAGCACAAGGTGTGGTACGTTTAGCTGTTTGAATTGTACATGTTGCACTGATATCTATGGTAAAGGAAGTGAGAGATTTATTCATCCTTCTACAAGAAATGAATATACTTTTAAGCTTACAGCCAATTGTGTTAGTTCTAACGTGATTTATCTAGCTACCTGCACCCGATGTTCTTGTTTTTATGTAGGTAAGACCACTAGAAAGCTCAAAGAGCGCATTATTGAACATAAATCTGATATTAGGAGAAAGAATTAAAATAATGTATTATATAAGCACATTAGTACCAACGGGGACACCCATAGATTTAAATTCAGGGTGATAGATATGGTGTATGCATCTATGAGGTGTGGTGATATTAACAACTTCCTAGAAATTAAGGAATATGAATGGATTTTGCGCTTTGCCGCTGACCATTCACCTGGTTGCAACACAGCTGTAACTCTAAAACCAATTTTAGTGAGGTTACAATATACTAAATTTCAAAGTTTGGATTTTATTTACGTTCTGTTTTTTAATTAATTATTTATTCTAATTTTGTCATTTAAATGCTTTCACTGCATGGTTGGCTGGCTGCGATCATGTGATGATTTTTGGCTCCTATTTAAATCTAATTGCTTTGATTCTTGAAATGTCTGTAGTATTGAAGAAGGGCATAGTCCCGAAAGCTTTGCTGTTATCATTAAAGAATTTTCACAACATAAGTATTTTTTGGCATATTCCTTTTCGTTTGACAGCAAGAATTATGTTTTGTTTGCTTGTTCATCAAAGGTGATAGACAGACTACAAGGCATTTATCACAGAGAACATCTCTTAAGCTGGCATGTTTTGGTTTGGCTAAAGGGTTCCATAGGTTTTGACTTTTAGTCCTTTGGAAACAGCTACCAAACCAAAATTTGATTTGTCTGCGGTGCCATATTGTGTTGAGGTCTGAAGAGAGAAGAGGAGAACAGAGTGTCATTGAATTTGTGGCTTTACTAATGCCGGACAATTTTTACAAAGCCCAAAATGGCATTTGTTTCTCCAGAGATTGCAAATGCTGGGTCTGTTTCTTAGAAACCACTCTGTCTTTCTCATGAGTAATCTGGAAAAAGGTTGCATGAGAATCATAGAAGCCATGACCTTTGAAACCCGAGAAATTGTATTGCAAAAGTCAGAGACTGATTGGAGAAGTTCAGGAAAAATTCCTGATAAAAATCCTCCTTGTCTTGTGTTCAGAATTCTTTTTGAGGACAATAATCTACAAGGCATCACAGAACACAATCAAGTGAGATGTCATTCAGGAGGATTTTGCAATATTTGTCTGAAAGCTGAGATAAACAAAAGAGACACAGCTTAATTTAATGTCTCTTAACATCTGGATAAAGACTCTATAGAGATAAGCAAGTCATCTAAACAAGGAAAGAGATGAATGTCATTCAGTTGGCAATAAGCTATGCCTTGTGCTAGACATTTTGGGAAGGCCATCAAAGCTGTACACAAAACAAAGGGTAATGCATTAAACTGATAATGTGAACCAAAAACAGAAAATATTATAAACTTCCTAAAGCCTGTTTATGGGAATATGGTAGTTAAGTATTGTATAGGCATGCAATGATCTAGTACTGTTCTTCAAGGGGCCATGTTCTTTGGCATTAAAAACTAGAATAGCAGCTTTTGCTGCTTTTACTTAATGGCAATGGTTCTATGACTCCCTGGGTGTGTAAAGACTGAAGAACCTTCAGGAAAATTTCAGTTCAGTTTGGTAGTTGAGATGGTATTCCCCTGAAATTAGGTGTTTGTATCCAGTGCCATCTTTAAACCTCTTTTCACCAGTTTTAGCTAGCAAGAATCCAAAACAATATTTTGCCAAAGGAAAATGTTGAGAGCCAAATTTCAGAGTAGATTTGTAGAGTTTTTGGCAAGGGAGATGGAAGACAGTAAGGAATAATATCATAGTTATTCTACACCATTGGTCTGTCCCTTTTTATGAAATTACCCATGTTAATTGTTGCTACACTCTGGCCAACTCATTTATGCATTTTGTTTGAAAGACAAGGACTGCTTTTGTTTAACAGTTTTTTTTGTGTGTGTGTGCAAGAGAAACATGTATTGTATTTATATTGCAGTGCAAGAAATCAGAAGAACAATGATTAGTTGTTTTGTTTTTTCTTAATAAGAGTTCAAACAGAAGAAGACCGACTCGAAAGACAGACACCTGCCTATTCTAATAGTCTCTTGCACTGTTTACCTTAAGAAGAATCTTCCAGAGTGTCTCTCAAACTCTAAGAAGATGGTTATCCCACACCTATATCAGACACTGTAAAAGCTGAAGAGGATGTAGCTGAACTACATGGTTCATGCTGGCCAAAAGGATTACAACAGAGGAAGTCAGGGAGGTAAGTGAGTGGTCTGAGGAACAATAGCTATTTCACGTTTCACTACCACTGACTGAAATGTAGACTGAGTCTGTGACAATGACAAGGAGTCCTTGGCAAGTGATGTTTTTTCTTTCTAGGCACAGCATAAGAAGCACTACAAGGAGTGAAGTGAGTACCCTTGCTGTAACCGTGGAATAAGAATCAAAAGCAGCGTGCATTGCTGGAGCGAGTTGCTTAAAAGGTAAGTTGTCGCTGAGAATTCCCAAAGCAGAATTCAACTCACAACACTTTGCCCAGACTCAGTTTATAAAAAATAAAACTTAAAAAGAATTTTCCTGCCAGTACTGCTTAAACATTTGCACACACAAACACTGACAGAATCAAAATAATAAAAACCACAATAAACACCCTAAACCAAATAGAGTGGAAGAAGCTTCAAATATTGTGAAAAAAAAATGTTGTTTCTTAAAGGGCAATATTAATTTTTGTAAAAATGTAATAAATACATGCATACATACATACATACATACATACATGACTGCATAAATAAATATATAAATTGCATTTATTTCTTAAAAGGATTATAATTTCTGAATGTAGGTGTTTCCTAATGGAGACTTATCTGCCTGAAACAAAGGACTTAGCTGATTACTCCTCCTGTAAAGCCTGAGAGATGCTTCTTTTCAAGACTGTACTGAAGAAAACTTCACTCTGACATATGATTTGCCTATTGGAGATTAACCAATTAGCAGTCAAAGTGAAGAAGTGAGGGAGTCGTGGTGCAAGAGCTTTTTGAAGCTGTTTGGTTGTTGTTTTCCTAGACGAGAAGCAACTCATATATCCTATGGGCTGCTGCAGCTGTAGGAATGATAAACATCAGCAAAATCATTGTGGTTAGCTTACATGCTAGGAAAATTCTGTCTGCGAAGCACTGTAGAGGCAAGTTATTGAGGCAGCAGGGTAGCTTGATATCAGTACAAGTTGCAAAACCTTACATAAGTCTGAAACATAATGTGCTACCTAGAGATTACAATGACTAGCAAAAAATAGCAGAGCCAGATAATGCATTATACACAAATAAAGCCTAGATAAAACATTTAAATAATTCTGAGATCAAATTTCCATTATAAGGCTGATTTGAGTAAACAAATTCCTAAAACTTGATATATAAACCACTGAGAAATATAGGAAAAAGGTCAGTCTAACATACAAACGTATATAGCTAGAGGTAAAATAATGGTTGCTAGTCAGGAAACAATACATTTTCAGGTTATAAAACAACAAGCTTGATTGGCTTGACTTACACACAACTCTCCCTAGTCTACAAATTAATATACAAACCAGAACAAAGCAAAGCCCTACTAGACTCATTGCATACATATGCCCCTGCTAGGCCACTTCAATCTATAAACAAAATTCTCCTCACTACCTACAAACCAGACCTGTCAGCAGGAACTTTTGTCTATTTTAGCTATGTAGCCCACTCTTGGAACTCTGTCCTCTCATCCCTTAAACATAATAGCAAACTTTCCAGTTCTAAGAATAATCTAGAAAAATATCTACCTGACACCTGAAACAGTATCCGCGCAACGCCCAAAACAGTTGCATGACCATGTACTCACTACAGTTATGCCTTTCACACTCTGAATTCACTAACACCTCCAAATCTAAGCAGGTAGTAATGGCCTAACATCAAAAGAAGTTCTCACTTTAATGATACCATACTATTAATGTATGCTCTTCTGCCTTTTCAGCCAACACATACTATTTGTTTTCCTCTCTCGTGTCTTTCTGCAACATTCTCATCTTTGCAATAAAAAAGTCTCTCGCCATGTCCTTAATTTTCCCTCTTGCTCATTACGTCTCCACATCTCTTTTTATTCTATTTTGGCAGCATAGTAAGCTATTATTTTTCACCTCTAAACATTATTAAAAATATAGTCAGTGTTTTGAATAGCTATATATTAGTTCACTTGACACAGGCTAGCTACTTCTTCAGTGTGTCTTGCTACTTACTGTACATATTGTACTCTTGATCACAGTTTATCCTAGCAATATTCCGGAAAAGTATTGCAATCTGTGTTTTATCTGTTGTGGGAATTTTCTCCCCTTTTATATAAAATTTATCAGTTACAGTAAAATGTATTACTGTGTGTTTTTATAGAGCTTTTCTTCCTAACTCATTGTAAAATATGTAACCTGTTGTGGGGTTTTTCTCCCCTTGTATATAATTACTGAACTACAGTTTAAATGTTTTTGAATCTGTTGCAGAGATTTTTGACTTTGTCTCCCACTAAAAATGTGCCATTAGCTCAGTCAGACTTTCCTAGTTATCAAAGGACAAATAAAATAAATAATAAATAAAAATAAAATAAATCATTGCAATGCAGTTTATGGCCTGCCAAGGCCACATATTTTATCCAAATGAAATTCTGAAAATACTGTTCTTGAGTGGTCCACTTCAAATGACAACACTTTCATGTTTTAAAACTAAGATGTGAAGCAGTCATGATACAATACATTAGTTCTGAGAAAAGGGCTTCTGATTCAGGTGTAAACAGCATCATGAACTGGGCATGAATGCTAATGTTCTTTTAATAATATTCTTGAGGGATTTCCCTAAAGGCAAGAAATTCATTATGATGTTACTTAAACATCGTGAAGGCCTGTCATATATAAACAGGTGGCACTTTTTCACAGTCAGTGAAATTTAACACTGCATATTAATAAATGCATGTGATAGCAGATACTAATATAAGCCTGGCGAGAGACTAATTTTAATGTAAGAGATAAGCATGTAAACAATTGCTATGTCATAGCACTGTACCTTCCATTTATGACAAAATATTAACAGCTATTAAAAAATAGGGAATAGGTGCCCCCACCCCCAAAGTTTTTAATGATATCACATTACAAAGTATAAATCATGTAATACATTTTAATTGACTCTTGTAAATGAATTAACTTAGAATTTTCACATGTGGGGGTACAAAAAACACTTTTTTTCAGAAATCACCACTTTGTAGAACTGTCTATTAATAAAATGTGACTCAATGGCAATGATTTCAATGGTGAGGGCAACATTTTTATAATCTAGGATTACATTACAAAGCATTTCATTGAAACTGTTATCAACAACAGTATGCTATTCTAAATGTGTGAACATAGACAGGAAAAAGAAAAGTTGCAGATTATGTTCATGAAATTTGTTACTTATACATTGTTCAGTAGTACAAGTCAAATGAGTCTGGTGTCTGTGGAAGTACTTGCTCCTTAAAGGAATTGCAATTATTGCAGTGTAAAAATGTTGAAAATACAGACCCATCTTTCTTCTTTCAAAAAATGTGGCTTAATTTTCACCCCTATCCTAACGAATCATATATGCATGTGCATTCATATGCATGCACATACCCAAAAACACACACACGTGCACACAAACACATATGCATACACAAAGGCAAAACAATTTCCTCTGTCCAAGATTGGAATAGTCATGAAATGCTTATATTTACATCCGTGAATGAAAAGTCAAAGAAATTTAATCATTGTCAACCTATAGTTTTAAATCGTTCAAGTTCTAGTGTTTGAGATCTGAAAGACATTAGCTGCATTAATGTCATCCTGCTATATCCTGAGCAACAGACATTACTGGTAGTGTATCAGATGTTAGGATAACTCTATAATTATCTTTCTTTATATGTATTTGTGAATGTATATCTATATATATATATATATATATATATATATATATATATAAATATATATATATATATATATGTGTGTGTGTGTGTGTGTATTTACATATATATACATATATATACATATATATATATATATTAACACACACACACACACACACACACATATATATATATATATATATATATATATATATATATATATATATATATATATACATATATATATATATATATATATATATATATATATATATATATATATATATATATACACGTGGTGGTGCTGCAGTAGAATTGTTGCCTCACAATAAGATGCTGTCCGGTTCGATCCTCAGCTAAAGCGTCTTCTGCGTGGAGACATACGTGAATGGGCGTACCTTTGTTGAAGGTTGTGCATCAGGGCTGGCAACTCGGCACATAAAAATCTACTGCTAATCATTAGCAGACCGGAGTTCTGCTGTGGCGACCCCTAACCAGGAAAAGCCGAAAGACACAACATATATTAACACACACACACATATATATATATATATATATATATATATATATATATACTGTATATATGTATTCACTTTATAATCTTGAAATACTGAAATCTCGAATTTCAGTATGTCAAGTCTATAAATCCGACAGTTCAAAATATTGAAACCTCAAAAGCACGAAATTCAAAATCCTGACTTTTAAAGACATCCTCCACCACACAAACACACATACACCTTCCTCCCCTCATTACAACAAACAAAACACACACAAATACAACACAAATGCATAAACCTACCCTACATATAAGCAGGGGGGCAAGTCCCCCTGCACCCCCTCATGTGGTGGGCTGTCCCCCCCCACACCCGCGCTGCTTATATATACTCAGTCCAAGGTCACACTAAAAAGACAAAGACACTAAACCCACCACTACATACTCTACGTTCCCCTCGGACAAACACACATCACATACGTACAACCACCACAATTCTCCCCACTTACACACTCACACTCTTACCTACATACCGTAACCTACACCTACAACTTCAGAACACACTAATATACACTAAAATCCTTATCCAAAAAAATTTAAATATAAACACTTACCTGAATCCCGAGCTATCCATTAACACAACGCACCATCACAACTACTGATTCGACATTTCAGGATTCGGTTATGTGGTCTTTCTCGCAACGGGTCTTTTGATATTTTAGTTTCGAGATACTGAAATTGGAGATTTCAGTATTTTGAGATAGTGAAGTGTACCTATATATATATATATATATATATATATATATATATATATATATATATATAGAGAGAGAGAGAGAGAGAGTTTCACTTTGAAATCACAAATTCTCACTATATTGAAATTATTATGAGAGATACAAAAACACTGAATTCTCACAATCCTGAAAGCTCAAGTAATCAAACTGCACATTGTCGTTCACAAATTTGAACAATACACTGCAGAGATTTTATATCTGTGTGTGCTTTAATTAACATTAACACATCACTTCAACAATAAACATATACAGCAAACACCGCACTTCTCTACCACATTTAATAGGGACCTCACGGACTATAAGAGGGGTATACCGTTTGGGTTACAAAAAAATGTGAAATTTACTGAGCAGGATAGGACCAGTCTTTAAGAGGAAAAAACCTCGATCTATACTTAAAAAAGGCCCTAGTGGCTGCAGTGGCACTTCAGGGGATGATTCATCCTTCGCTACTGACATTGAAATCACACCCACTTCTGACTCATCTTTAGCCAAGAAACATTTGAGTACTGACCATTTGGGAGGGGGTAGGCACAGAGTCGATAGAACACACTGGTCATGTAAACAACAATCATCATCTTTTGGACCTGATAATACCACATTAGGGGATACAACTAATGTGCATAATATTTCTTCATATTCACTTTCTGATACTGAAATAAACCTATTGAACAAGGGTCTTAATTTTGTCCCTAGTTTCTTTGTTAATGAAGATACATTTGTTAATTATGTTTCAACCTTTTGCCGTTTGTTGAATTTAAAATTATTTTTTGGTGATGGTATCCAGGCTCAATGATCTACTGATTTCCATTTTTGTAAATCCTCCTTTATGCCACCCACAGACAAACACATTTCTGTTTTTAAGGATTGTGTGCTTAAGGGCTTACACTTTAACAAATTTGTCTTTCCTAACATGCAGCATAATCTCACACATCAAGAACAACTGGTGTTAACTAAGCTTAAGGACAACCATAATTTGGTCATTTTGCTAGCAGACAAGGGTGGGACAGTTGTGGTTATGGATTAGCCGATGTATTTTGCTGAGGCTGAATGACAATTGTCTGACAGCCAATTCTATATACACATGCCCATAGATCCAATACCAAAATTTAAACAAGAAATTGATCGATTCCTGAACCTTGCCTTTGAAGTAGGTATTATTAATAAGAAAACATTGTATCTGATCCCCAATCTCAATATCTTTATTTATTGCCTAAAGTTCATAAAAATTTATCAAACCACCAGGCAGGCCCATTGTATCGGCAGGGGGTCAGTTACAGAACCATTAGCAGCTTTTCTTACTAAATATTTACAACCATTATTACCGATGGTCAGGGTCAGGATTCAGGACACTACTCAGTTTTTACAGATTATCATAGACACACAGTTGGATCCTACTTGGATAATGTGTACATTGGATGTGACTGCCCTTTACATTAACATCCCTCATTGGACTGGTTTAGAGGCTATCCAGTTTTGGCTGGATAAGGCCAATATATATTCATCAGGTTTCAACACTTTGCTTGTCTGTTTGACCGAGCATGCGTTAACCAAAAACATGTTTTATTTCCATGGTAGATGCTATTAGCAGGTGAAGGGTAGTGCTATGGGGGCTTCTTTTGCCCCCATTTATGCTGACCTTTTTATGGGTTTTATAGAGGAACAACTTATCTATGATGCTAGCCACAATTTATATCTTGACAAAACTGACATCTGGCAGCATTATCTGGATGATTGCTGGATGGTGTGGAGGGGTGATGACACATATGTGCAGGAATTTGTACAGTATCTCAACGATAATAAGTGGGGGATCCAGTTCACGCTGAATTTTCACATTGATCGTATCACATTTTTGAATGTCACTATCACTAGAGAGGAAGACCATACTCTAAGGACTGAAGTCTTCCATAAACATCCACAATATAATACGTTACTTCATGCCAACAGTCATCACCCATGACACATCATCCGCACATCCCTAAGACCCTAAGGATTAGGCACATTTCTCCTCGGATAACTCATATCATTATTATCAACAAGATCTGATAGACAGATTCCTTAATTGGGGATATGATATTGACAATATCAGTAGAGCCAGCAATTTTTGCCTCTCAACAGCCCATATCCTCCTTGTTGCAATATCAGCATACATCTAGGGATGACAATCGAGTTGAGCTGGTTTGTTTTGTAACCACTTTTGAACAGAACGTTAACACTTTAAGGCAGATCGTTGATCTTCACTGGGACATTCTTTTGGCTAATGATAAGCTTTCAGAGTTTCTATTTCCAAAATGCATCTTTTCCTATCGATGAGGTCCCACTTTTGGTTCTTACTTTAATCGTTACAAACACAGGATGGCCTCCAATACACAGCAGGTTTCATTATTTGGGGACAAATTGGTGGGGTGTATACCTTGAGGTCATTGTTCAGCATGTAGTAATGTACTTAAGTGTAAACAATTTACCAGTAGTAATATATCCAAGGTGTACAATATTCTGTGCTTTGGTTACTGTAGCGCTGACACTATACAAACACACTATGACCCATGTCACTGCCCAGCTCAAATTTACCATTACTGACAGGGTCACAGGTAACAGAATGTTTAAGACAGGCTGGCATACTATTTTAAATAATAAAAAAATCTAATTGGATTATTAGGTTGGGAGTTTGTTTAAACCTGGTCTAAATGAACAAAGTTGATTATCCAATGAGATGCTTGTTTTTTGATGATGATGACTATTTAATAACATGGAGTGTGTCTATTTCTGTTACTGCACTGAGGAAGGATTATTATTGCCGAAACTGGTTTGCTTATATGGTGTAATTATACACCATTTGCTGGAACTGCCACAATAAATAGTTTACTATTTAACCTTTTGGTGATGGAGGTTTTTGGTGTTAAACTGTCATCATTTCCCATAGTGATGTGGACATCTTCCAAGAGAATCTCTCCCAAACAAATGACTACTGCTAGAAACATGGCCTCAGACTGAATGCCAAAAATGCATAATCATTCCCTTTGGTGATAGTAATGTTCCCACACATCATGACATTAATAACAAGGTCCTAACACGTAATCAGTCATGCAGGACTTGGGCACCCAAGTTGAAAGCAAACTGACTTTTGACCACCATACCGCCTCCATTGTACAGAAATATTTCTACATGGCCCACCTCATTAGGAAGGGTATCTCATCCAGTGATGAAGTGGTTATAACGTTTCTATATTCTTCCCTTATAAGACCCATTATTGAGTACAATGCCCCTTCCTGCATGTACCTCACAAAGCACATGCAGCAGCTGGAGAGACCACAGATGTTCCTCACTGGGAGAATCCAGGGCCTCAAACATCTACCCTACACAGATAGGCTAAAGGACCTGTCCCTCTACTCAGTCTCATACAAACTCCTCAGAGGTGACCTCTGTCTGGCATACAAAGCAGCCTCAGACTCCGCCTTGATGGAACTTTTGCATATCCACAAGTCAAACTCCACTACAGCAACCCACACACATGACCTCAACCTGGTCTGTGACATCAGTAGGACAGATTTGTATCCCAGAGTCTCCCCCTTCTCTGGAACAGACTCCCACTCCATGTCAAGCAGAGTACCTCATTAACCCTTTTAAGCGCAACCTGGATAACAGGATGGAAAACAGAAAATACACCCCTGGGATTCTACTTGTGTTTCTACTGGGCAGGGACATCTGGTGCTGACTTGTTGGAACATAGGTTAAATTCTTAGCTAAGCTAGTAAGGTCCTCAGGGCCAAGACCCTAATAACTTCCTATGATCCTATGAACCACAGCAGCTAAGTAAATAATGCAAAAATTGAAAAATAAGATAAATGTGAACAATTATACCTGGAGGAATACTAATTTGATGTTTGAGTGTGTGTTTGCCTATTTTTTTCTTTTTTTTAGCTCTAAGAATGAGTATAGTCCTACATTATCTTGCTTTGCTTCCCATAATTTTGATTGCTTAACTGTTGTTTAACCACCCTATCAGAAAAGTATTCCAGAAAAGTAACTAAGTTATTAATTGATACCGTCTTGCATTGCAATATTATTTCATCCTAAATTATATGTAATGTTGCCACCTGAAATAAAATGAATTTGTAAATCTAAGGTATTAATAGGGTCTACCAAGAAAGTGACACATGTAGGACAGATGGCAGGGTCCAAATAAGGTGATATCACCAGGAATTTGGTAGGTCAAACTTTTAAATTTTCGAAGCCCATATTGCCAAGACCATAACATCCAACATATAAAAGTTCGAACATTGAATGAAAACAAAAAAAAAACAAAAAACAAAACTAAACATGCGTAGTAGGGTGGTAAGCCCCCTACACCCCCCACACCCCCCCTGCTACTTAAATATACCAACTCCTGGATCGCACTACAATGCGGAAAAGAGAAATCTTCCCATTACACACTGTATGGTGATCTCCATTCATCCATTTGAACTTTTAAAAGTTCGATCATATGGTCTTGGCCATATGAGCTTCGAACTTTTAAACGTTCGATTGACTAAAGGGGACCCGGCAGAACATACATACTGGTATATGAGAGAAATAGATATAATTTGCTCTGAAAACAACATTTTCCCTTCTCTGTCAGCAACTTCCCAATTAAACTGAGAAAGACCTAAGCGTTGTTAAGACTAAAGTAAACTCTGTAAAAACCTGGTCATTACATGCATCTATATACAGAATTAATCAAGCAGAGAGAGTGCTGATTATATTATTTGATGACTAAATGCAAGAATTAAATGTGAAATGGCAGTTATCCTATTTTAGTATGAATGTAAACCTTCTATTGGTTCATATATTCAGTCTTCTTTCTAACCTTGCAGTCACGGCATGCAAATGACACTTGGCACCAATAGAGATATAGTATCTGTCACAGGCCATACCCATCACCGAATGCTTGTATCACATCGTAACAATATAACCACAACTGCTGTAATGTTTGGCACTATTATTAATCTACTGCCAATATTTGTATTCTGATAATAAAATAAAACTAAAAGAGAATACCACAAAAAGATTCAACACAACACAAAGAGCTCTGCCCTTCGTATTTCATATGATTTTGTTAACAATTTAGTTCATCTCTCCACTGCTTCCTTTTGTCCTGGAGATTGAACACTTTAACAATACCTTATTTTCCATATTTAGTGGCGTAGCATGCCTCTGCCAGAAAAGTGTAAAAAACAACCACAAATGCAACCACAGTAAGAATGTTCTGGCAGTAGTTTTTTTTTCTGTGGTATGTTAGGTTATTTTCAAGTTTATGCATATTGATGGTGCTAGAAGCTTGTTTTTTTTATATTTACATGTGCTATTTACTGACGGTGCTAGAATCTTGTTTTTTGTTATTTGCAGAAAGACAAAGTTAAAACTCTCACCTTGGGTAAGCTATGAAATAAGATTGTAATAACTGAATGTGATTATGTCAGGAAACTATACATGAAAATTCTAATTCGGTACTAAAGACTGCATAAGAATGTTAATACTTTGCTATTAAGCAGTTAAAAAGAATACCTTCCAGTATTAAGAAACTATCATAATCATTCATTCAAACTATGTTTTACACCATTATACAGGTTGCTTAATCCAGCCAAGTCATCAGAGCTCTGCTCCTTACCACATATCATCTCCCTTGAAATAGCCTCTTATTTTATAATTTGTTTTCTAAAGCAGCTAAACTTGCAGGTCTTTCTGCCACATTTTCAAAATGTATAACTCTATCCTCTAATATCACTACTACACTTATTTTTTTTTCCTTTTGCATTTAATCTACTTTTCAAGCTCCTCTTTAAATTTGCACCTTTCTCTCTCTCTCTGGGGATAACCTTCTTCCCAACCATTTGAATACATCTTCATAAGCTACTTCATGCACTAGCACTATTACCATTGCTATGAATTGGTCAGCAAATAATACCTAATTAAAAATGCTAAGATAACCAGCCAAAGTTACTTCTCACTCTTTCTGCAAAGCTGGAACCTGTCATGAACTAAATTTGTTCATTCCGTTGTCCTCTTCTGTCTTGCAGAAAATCTGGGGAAATGTATTTAAGTTCAGTGTTGGAATAATCTTAACATGTTACCCACTTCCAAGCACTTGGCAAGGTCTGCATTCATATCAAGTAACAGAAACAAAACTTTTGGATTACTCAGAATATCTCAAATGAATGTTTATTTTGAGGTAAATAACTGGACTTCTGTTTTATAGATTTGTCAAAAACGTTCAGCACTGTTATCCTATACATTCTGTTGGTAAATCATTCCTTCAGCAGGCAAGCAGGTAGGTAATACACCAGCTATCTTGGTCGTAAAATAATTGCCTTCCCTCTTACTTGATTTCAGAAGGAATTTCTTAGGGATAGGTACTTGCTCACCTTCTTTTTTCACCATTTCTGTTAACAATCTGTCTTAATGTGGAACATCTCCCCACTTCTATTATCCACACCGTTTTTTTCTGCTCAGTTCGAGTTCTTTCGAATTTCATCTTTGATGTAGTTTTGCTTTGTTAAATGACTATTTATTTCATTTTATGTATACTTTTCACAAATGTAAATGTTGAAAAGAGACAAGGGCCACCTTAAAGTTGATAAGCATCTTGAAAGTGATGGGTGTCTTAGATTGGGTAAAGTTATATAATCTACATTCTAAGATGCCACCATATAAGACAAATCAGAAATGACTTCACTAACAGATTAAATAGATTTAACAAACAAAAATGCTCAGTCCTTCTTTCTACCTTGCCTATGTGCACATTTAATGTTCTCAGAAATTTCCACTCAGCCACTTCTTCTAAACCTGAGCAAGCTTTAATTAAGACAGCCAAATTTGCTACCAGACATCCAAGTAGAACAAGTCAGCATAGTGTTTTTGAAAAGTAATGCATTTGTTAGAATGTGACCACTACCTAACACTTATATGTCATTTGCACAACATTTTACACTTCCACAGAAATATCCAGCCACAGAATTTATAAGAATGTGGCACATTCAAAGGCAAAGTCTTCATTTAGAATAATTCCATCTGATATACACGTAGAAGTCGTGCAATGCCTTTGTCTTTGATGACTTTACATTTTTCTTGCAGTCACAGAGCTACAAAATTCTGTATGCCTTAAAATTTGACAGATTCCCTCGTTATAATACCTTGTAGAAGTGTTGTCTAAAAATCCTTAATTTGTGAATAAAAAATTGATCTGTAACTATGACATTCCCTCATTAACTTCCAACTGTCCATGATTTCCATTCTGATTTCATATTGTTAGCAATGTATGTTGAACAGCAAACTATCACAACTTTAATTCTTCCATTATTGTAACATAGAAAGCAAAATATGAGAGCACTGGTATCTCAGAATATAGATTAGTGGGGGCATGGCCAAGGATGAACACAGGATAGCAGCAGATTTCTTCAGCTCCACCAATTTCATTACATTGACAGGAATTAATTACTTAAAAAATTAATTTTTGAAGTAATTTTCTTTCTAAATATATTTGTTTTATATAGTTCTTGAACTATATCTAAAAAAGAAAGAAAATCTTAATAATATTCCTGTCAGAAATCACTTTGGAAATTTTCCTGTCAGTTTATCAGTCTGAAATGAGTTCCAGTAAGACAAATTCTCAAGACTCCAGCATCAAGAAAGAACTTCAATCTCTGATAATTATAATCCAGCAACTTACTGCTAAGATGGATAAAATGGATACTAAAATAGACACTTTCATAGAAAAAACTACAAAACAAATAGACTTGTTACATATGGACCTGCAACAACAGAAGATCCAGATGACAGGCATAGAAGAAGCTGTGAATGACATGGAAAATAGAATACAAGAAGAGGAAATCAACATTGAGTTTCTGCTGAAACAAAATACACATTTACAAACAAAGCTGGATGACCTGGAAAATAGATCTAGGCGCAATAACATTAGGATTTTGGACTGCCAGAAAATATTGAAGGTAACAATATTACTTATTTTTAACAACATGGCTCCCTAAAACTTTAGATTTACCAGAAGCATTCTCTTTTGGTATCGAAAGAGCACATAGATCTATAGCTAATACTAACTCTAACAAAAACTATCCTAGATCAGTTATAGTTAGATTTCTATCATCTTTTGATAAAGAGATGGTTCTTAAATCTGCTTGGGCTAAAGCTCCTGTTAAGATTAATGAGACAACTGTGCGTTTTGACAATGACTATTCTTCCATGGTATTAGCTAAAAGAAAAGTTTTTCTGCCACTAATAAGGGAGCTTAAAAAAGCACAGTTTAAAACATACCTTCTGTTTCCTGCCAAGCTTAAAATTGATCCTGATGGTCCTAAAATTTTCGATGACTTAGACTCTGCTTTACTGTTTATCAAAAAAAATAAGATTTTGGAAAAAATAGAAGAAATGGAATGGGCTAGTCCTTCGTTAAAGAGACTGGCAACTGAAACTTCGTGGAAGACTTCAGAGAAGAAGAAGAGACTAAAAAACAAATGATTTGTACTATGTTTTTTTTTTCTCTCATCATTTTATTTTATTATTAAATATTTTAAATATAGTTCCTGCATTTCCAAGAAGCAACAAATATTTTGAAAAAGATTTAATCAAAGTTATTCTCTGTGTGCAAAGAAATGTTTTGTTTCATAACTAGTCAAAATATCTGGAGATTTAATGGCAAGCTGTGATTCAACTTGTTTCTCTTTCTGAAGAGGAGAAATAAGGTCAGTAATTTGATACATGTTTTTTCCCTTTATCTTTTTCTTCTTTTCTTTGTTTAAACAATGACATTCTATTTAGATTATGTAGTGGGTAAAGGGTGGGGGAGGGCAGGGAGAGAAGAGTAATGAAAATATGATTAATAGAATAATAACATATTTATTCCTTGTAAAAAGTTTATATGTTCTTCAAATGCTATTCCTAATTATACTTTCTTGATTACACTGCTTATGCTTGTTTGTAAATAATCTGTCATGCTTTAACTAATAATAATTAGAACTAAATAATAGTAAATAATGTTTTATTTTTAACTCTATTAATATAAACAGTAAGTAATATTCTATTGTATATACTTCTTATAGCTTTCTCTTACATTTTTTTTATTTCTGCCTTACACCCTTTTACTTTCTACTCTCTTTTTCTTTTCTTTATTAATATATAGAAATACTTTTGATCATACAGACACAGTCAATAATAAGATTCGCATAGGAGTTGAGTTGGGACAAAAATGTTGAGTTTTGTTACTTATTAATAATTTTGGGCTTGATTTCACTTACATAGAGTCTGTAATAACCTGTAGAATGCATTGTGAAGGTTTTGTCATGTTTAGATGCATTTACACTGCTAAATGAATGTTTGTCACTAGTTTTTAATAAGTTTCCCGCCAAAATATTAAGAGAGACAATCTGGGATGTAGGCTGTCTCATGCACAGTGTCCATGAGCTACTTCAAAAGCTTCAACTCTCAGAATTCTCATAGAGAAGCTGAAAGCAGCTAGTCTCACCTTTGACCTAGATATCATACTGACACATCACAGATACAGGAATGACACTACCAGGATATAGGAATAATACAAATGCGACTATGTGGAGGAAAATGAAGTTTTAACATCTAAATGTGAGTTATTTTATATAATTACTTAAATATCTATGTTATAATTCATATAATATGTCAGTTATAATGAGTTTAAATGATACAGTTTCTTGTAGTAAGTAAATGTTTTATTTTAGAAGGCATAGAAAATGAAACATTTATTCAAGTGTTTTTGAAAATCTACTTAACAGCAGATTAATAATATGTGTTAAAAACCTATGTCCCAAACATATACATTACTATAACTCATTTAATTCATCTGATTGACAAGCATAAATAATTTTATAACTCTATACTGGAAGAAATTGTCATGTGATATATTTTAAAGCAGTAGTATAGCATGTTTGTAAAATCTGGTTACTAAAATGTGTTTGCTGTGCATTATTTTGTATAAAGCAGACAGATTTATTGAAGGGACAGCAAGTAAGATGGTGCTCAGTAAAGATACAACTCAGTAAGATCAGATATATATATATATATGTATGTGTGTGTGTGTGTGTGTATATGTGTGTGTGTGTGTGTGTGTGTGTGTGTGTGTGTGTGTGTGTGTGTGTGTGTGTGTGTGTGTGTGTGTGTGTGTGTGTGTGTGTGTGTGTGTGTGTGTGTGTGTGTGTGTGTGTGTGTATGTGTGTGTGTGTGTGTATATATATATATATATATATATATATATATATATATATATATATATATATATGTATATGTGTATATGTGTGTATGTGTGTATGTATGTATATATATATATATAGATGCGCGTGTGTGTGTGTGTGTGTGTGTGTGTGTGTGTGTGTGTGTGTGTGTGTGTATGTATATATATATATATATATATATATATATATATATATATATATATATATATATGTGTGTGTGTGTGTGTGTGTGTGTGTGTATGTATATATATATATATATATATATATATATATATGTGTGTGTGTGTGTGTGTGTGTGTGTGTGTGTGTGTGTGTGTATGTGTGTGTATGTATATATGTATATAAATGTTTCTGAGAATCTGCTTAACTATGAAGTATGATTTATAATAATTTCTATGAATACAATATTTTATTCTATTGGCAATAATGAGTTTGAGTAAATGCTCATATACAAGCAATTCAAGTTTTTTGGAAGCTGTTAACTGTATTTACATGACAGAAAATAGATGCATCCTAATACATGTAATGTCTGAATCATATTAGCCAAAGTTTTTGATTTAAATGAATGTTAGAACTTATTTTTCTCTCCTCTTGATTTCTAACATCAAGATTATTTGAATGCTATTTGAATACAAGTGTTTTATATTACATGGATGTATATAGTAGTATGAACAGTTTTTAAAAAAAAAAAAAAAAAAAAAGGTTTATTTTAGTTTATATGATGCTGTTTTACCAAATGTGTAGTCTTGTCTTGCTAGATAATTGAATTGAAAACTGTTAACTTCAGTTAAATATAACTAGTATTAAATTGATAAGGTGGTAGCTGACGTACTGCTGCTTAGGGTAGGGGGTTAACTTGAGTGGTAAATACTACTCTAAGTTGAAGTTTATAACTCCAGGCTGGATGCAAGGTTTAATCCTTACATTATTTTCCCTTGTTCATTGTTATTTGTATATAGTTTTGACATCCACAATATATTTTGTACATTCATTGTCACTACAAACAAAATTGAATCCTATACAAAATCCCATAAGAGATTCAATAAATACAGCTATATTTAAAGGTACACCTAAAGGAGGAGATGTAACATTACTTATCTTGTTATTTGTTATTTTGATCATAAGATTCTTAAGTTTTAAAAATGCCAAATTACATCTTTAAAAGGAATTTCTTTAAACATTAATGGATTGAATAATCCATGTAAAAGGGCAAGCCTAATAAGATACATTAATTTACATAAGGCCAACTTAGTCTTCCTACAAGAAACCCATCTCTTGAAAAAAGATATTGATAAACTAGCCACAAACAAATATACAGTATTGGTTAGTTCAGAGCACACTCAGAAAAAAGAGGAGTGGCTATTTTATGGAATAAAAGTATGCCCATTCCTAAAACCATTAAGTCTTATCAGGATGACAAAGGAATGTTTTGTATGGTTACAATACAAATTAATGGGAAGACTTGCACTTTAATTAATGTATATTGGCTACCTGGAATTGGTATTAATACAGTGAAACATCATCTTGATAAGATCATATCATTCTCTATAGGAGATATTATTTTAGCTGGTGACTTTAATTGCATACTACATGAAAGTGATACTACCACTATAGGGAAAAGAAGAATTACATCTAATGCAAAACATTTAAAAGATTCTGCTAATTCTTATCATTTGAATGATATTAATAATCAGATAGATTCAAAATCATTACCATACACCTTTTTTTCTAACAGACACAAAACTTATTCAAAAATAGATAGGGTCTTTATTTCTAACCAGATGGTAACAGATTTAATTAATTCCAAAATCATTTCATGTCCTATATCTGATCATAATTCAATTGTTTTTGAATTCATGATAAAAAATACTCATAATGTTCAGATCAAAAGGATACCAGCATACTTAACTCAACTAAAAGACTATAAAGAATATATACTTTCAGAAGTAAAACATTTTTAGACATAAATAATACTCCTGAAGTCTCCATTGTTTATGTTTGGGATGCCTTAAAATCATATCTATATGGACAAAGTATCAGATGGTATAATAATAAAAGGAAATCTTGGGATAAGGAATTGTTAGATATTCAAAGTAAATTAGACTCTTATAAACATAATAATAAAGAAAATATTATGGACAAGAAAGTTATTGAAGAAATAAACAAACTAAATGAGAAATACAAAGAAATTTTAACTCATAAAGTTAAAAAAACTTTAGAGAAATACAAGTTTTTGTCTTATTCAATAAGCCCCAAATACTTACATAGACTTAAAAATAAAACAAAAAGGTTGAATAAACAAAACCATATCAAAGAAATCTTTTCTCTAAGGAAAAGAAGAATGTTTCTAGTATACCAGAAATACTAGATGAATTTAGAAATCACTTTCACAAAATTAACCATAATAATATTAACATGGAACCTAAAGATAAAATAAAGGAGTTTATAACCACAAATATGAATAAAAAGCTTAATAAACAACAAATTAAACTATTGGACAAGAGTATTTCATATACAGAAGTTATTACACAAATAAATAAGCTTAAATCAAACAAAGCACCGGGTAATGATGGTATTATACCAGAGATATATAAAATCCTTTCTAAAAATACATATTCATTAATACATAAGGTTTTTATTTTGGCCCAAACTGAGTTAATAACCCCCCCCCATCTTGGCAATATACATTTATCTCTCCAATTTTAAAACCTAATAAAGATCCAACTAGATGTTCTTCATATCGGCCCATCTCATTACTTAATGCTGATTATAAAATGTTTATGAGTATCTTTGCTGATAGATTGAAGACAATCATTCCCGGCATTATAGATATAGATCAGACAGGCTTCATTGTAAATAGAAATACTTTTGATAATATAAGAAGAACTTTAACATTAATAGATTTTGCAAATAGGAAAAAGAAAGATTTAACACTTATTAGTCTTGATATAAGTTCAGCATTTGATTCAGTAATTTGGGACTATCTGTTTACCTTAATGAAGTGCACAAACTTCTCAGATGCATTTGTAAATCTAATTGAACATTTATACAAAGGAACGTTGGCTTATATTAAGGTAGGAACATATGTTTCACAAAAAATACCCATTCTTAAAGGTACAAAACAAGGATGTCCACTTTCTCCACTATTATTCACTTTAGTAATGGAGCCTTGGGCTAATTTGATCAGAAACAGTACTGACATAGAGGGTTTTGAAA